>NW_015271774.1:0-380 GCF_001447785.1 Gekko japonicus
CTGTATATTCATAAGGGATGTAATCTAGGAAGACGGAGACGAGGCCCAGGTCCCTGCTTCTTGGGGTGTGAAAGGAGGTTGAGCAGAGGGACCCTGAGGGAGCGACGAATCCAACTGCAGCTGGGGAGAGCCGAGGGAGCAGAGCCACTAGCAGTGGGCCCATGGAAAATCAGTGACCAGGAAAGGAAGCGGTGGTGTCTGCTGCACCTGGCATCTGGGACCCAAGACTCTGAACCTGACTTGGGCCAGCAGCAGCTTCTGTTGTGTTGATGTAGGAGAATGGATGGTGTATGATGCTGGACTTGCTGCTTGGATGGTGTATGATGAATGGTGGAAGACAACAACAGAAGAGGAAGACAATCTCCCTGGGGAGAGAGTTG
>NW_015271775.1:0-380 GCF_001447785.1 Gekko japonicus
GGGACCTTCTGCATGCAAAGCAGAGGTTTGCCGCTGAGCTATGCCCCATCCCCAAGAGGAATGATTAAAGGTTTGTGGGCTTTGGAGTTTGTAAACATTCTTTCAAATAAAAAATAGGAAACATCTTAAATGGTGGCTCCTGGTACACTTCCTAACATACTCTGAGGCCACGATTAAAACAACAAAATAAAAATGCTGTATCATTTTAAATTGCTGCCACATGCTAAAGAGGCAAGCTGCTTTCCATCTGTGTTTTAGATTGAAAAGCCGCTTGCCTCTTCAGCAGTGCAAATGGCTGCAGGCACACTCCTAGCTTCGGGCAAACTTTCTTCTCCTGTACGTCCACAGCTGGAGGGAACTGTGGCTACACAGGACAAATA
>NW_015271776.1:0-380 GCF_001447785.1 Gekko japonicus
GCTATCAAGCCACTTCTCTGAATATCCTCAATGCCTCATGTCTGCCTGGCTCTTCAGCTCTCTTTATCGAGCTGCCCAGCACTCTTTCAATATGGCCTCTATCAGTTGCACTACTGCAGGTCCTTTGTGCTGAGTCATGTTTATGTAGTTTTGTGTGATTTGGTCTGCCCTCCTGAGGATATTTTTGGATTGGTGAGGGAGGACATAAGGGAGGGTTTTTTTTTAGTGGTGCCGAGGCATACTTGGTATCTGTTACTATGGGACAATTAAGCTGAGGGTTCATGAAACCAGTTATGATGATAGGAAAAGGACACATATCAGAAGACAGTTGTGGAGACATGTTGGGGCTCACCAGTTGTCAAATCTCTGTCCAGCTGAAA
>NW_015271777.1:0-380 GCF_001447785.1 Gekko japonicus
AATAAGTTTACATGAGGACACTTCATGTTCTTCCAGAAGTACAGTAGATGCATGCCCCAACCACGTTTTAGTCCTTGTGCAACCTGCAGACTGCCAAAGACTATTCTATTGCTGTATTTGTGATTTGCTTTGCTACAAGAAGCTTGGGATCATTTTGTAGCCTCACTGCAACCTGACGAGTTAACTCAAGCGGAGAGTTGGTGATGCCCAAGGCCACACAGTGGGCTTATATAGATGAGCAGGAATTTGTAATCAGGTATTCCATGTTTAAGATTAGCACTCTAACTTGTGTATCACAGTAGCACAATATCTAGGCCACAAGCAATGCATAGGGGTCCCTCATAATTGTTAATGCTATAGTTAGGCAATACCCAATAAAC
>NW_015271778.1:0-380 GCF_001447785.1 Gekko japonicus
CTTCCACCAGCCCCATCTTCCTCCAGGCTAAACATGCCCAAGACCTTCAATCTTTCATCAGTTCGTGACTCAAATGTAATCCAAAGTTCTAAAAAGTCTCTTAAGAAATATACAAAGAAATGGAAGTTATGTGAGCTTTTGTTTGTGTGTGTGTTTATTCCCATTTGGCTCATATATATTTGAATGCTTGACCACACTTTCCCTTAACACTGGGAAGCTGATGTTCTGCACATGCCAATCAGATCTCCCTCTTAGTTTTAACCCTCTTATGCATTTGTGGCTACAAAGGGACATCAAATAGATAAATCTTGTCCTTCTAGCCACAGCCACTTCATACCTAGAGATGTCATCTCCTACAGTTGTGGGTTGTGTGTGTGTGT
>NW_015271779.1:0-380 GCF_001447785.1 Gekko japonicus
TACAAGGTGGCTCACAAATAAAAGTACAAAGACTTCCATTCACAGGAAACAATTAAACATCCAGAAAAAAATTAAAGAGACAATAACATTGGGCATCACAGAATTCAACACCAACTGAACCAATCTCTTCAAAGGATTTAAGCCAAGTGCTCACGGTGTTGATAACCCTGGTTTGCTACATCACTTCATATTGTACATGGGAGTTTACGTAACTGAATGATCCTCCCTACCTCCCCCCACAACACTCAATACAGAAAACTGGACCAGGTAGAAGGTTTCTACCCTAGCCTTTTCCTTGTCATGCTAGCTTTGGGGGGGTGGGGTTGATTTTGGTTGGATGAGCATTCAGTCCCACAGTCCAAATACAGGTTTACCTTCTC
>NW_015271780.1:0-380 GCF_001447785.1 Gekko japonicus
TTAGGTCATTAATTCATAGTTACCAGATCCCTGGTCCCTACTTAATTTCACCCCTTCAAGTCATCTAGGCACCAGTGGTCATCACAAGGCTCTGTACAACAATGTGTCGCTCTCCTGGTTCACCTAATAACACCTCACCCGAGGTGTTATTGCTTGCTTCTCCTTTGGTACACCGCCATCAGCAGGTCGATCATGGAATTACCCACCAAGAGGGCAAACAATCCCAGCTTCCCTTCCATATTGCCAATTAAAGTCTACACCTAGTGTCTGAGTCTCCTGTTATCCAGTGACGGGTTAACATGGGGGTGGCTTACTGTACTTGTGCACTCTAGCAATCTATTGACCATCTGCCTTCCTTCTCCTGATGCCAGTTTTGATTA
>NW_015271781.1:0-380 GCF_001447785.1 Gekko japonicus
GAGCACTAATTTCCCCCTCTGGGAAATGTCTACACAGCCCATCAATATACGTGGGTCCCCCAGTAGTACAAATAGCACCCCCTTAGCAAATTCAAGTTGGGAAAATGCAATGGGGGGAGGGCTTGAGCCCCCTCTTTCTATTATCCTGATCTAAGTCAGGATCCCACATACCTGAACACAGAACTCACAGTCTCAGTGCATGCCTTGACTGCCAGGAACTTAAGGTGGACACAAGGAAAACATAACACGTTAGCCCAGCCTTATCAGATTCAGCAATGATGGTCCACGTACTAAACTGGCTTCTGCAGTCAGATTGCCTTGGATTTCGCAGTGCATGCAGAAATAATGACATTTTCACTACGGGGAAGAGAGACATCCTC
>NW_015271782.1:0-380 GCF_001447785.1 Gekko japonicus
TATTGAAAATTTATTATTTTATTAGTCGCCTTAAGCAAGACTCGGGAAAGATTTAAAAAATCTCTTAAGTCAATAAAGTAAATAAATAAATTGTAGAGCTTGGTGAGCAGGTTCAAACCTAGGTAAAGGTAGCTGGTCTAAATATGAGCCAGAGGTCCTGTGTAAGGTAACTGGGCATGGTAATAGCAACAGTGCCTGTTGTGGCAAAAGTACTGCCTATGAGAGGCTGGGCTTTTGCAGAACTTCTCTGCCTTCTCTGGTGCCTTCTCTGCTGTAGGTAGAATGATTGAGTCAGATGTAGTCCCATCTTCTCTGCTAACATGGTGCCTTTTTTTTTTGTTCTGTGCTGGCCAGAATAGGTACAGAAAGCAGGTCTCAGT
>NW_015271783.1:0-380 GCF_001447785.1 Gekko japonicus
GGGGGCAGGGCCTGGCAGTGGGGGCCCCCCACCTCCACCAGGGGGTCCGGCAACCCTGCTATATGCATGTCTGCTTTGTGCGGATGGCCAGAAGGCAGAGAACAGGGCTAATGGGTAGAATCCGGCTTCTCTTCCCCTTGTGTTCATTTCCTCACAGTTTGAACGTCTGCGCGGAGTTCATATTTGCTTAACAGAGAAACCCCTTGGAATTGGCTCATGTGCGCGAGGTTTGTAAACACAGCATGGATTTGGCAGAAATTGGGTTATAAATAGAATAAAGGAATGAAATAAGCGATGTGATGGATTGATTTCTCCCCCTCGCTTAAGCATTGCTTTGGCTTGGTGCACTCAGGCAGCTGACACATAGGCCTGCATCCCCC
>NW_015271784.1:0-380 GCF_001447785.1 Gekko japonicus
TCCTGCTCTCCTTACTTCCCCCCACCCACACACACACACATTTAGCACTCCACTCACCCCTACCCTCACTGGCCTGCCTACCTATCCCCCATCTTTGGCAGTCTACTCACCCTGAACTTTTGCTGCCCTGCCTACAGATCCCTCACCACCCAGTTGCCTGATGGAATCAGACTGATTGCTGAAAATCAAAGGAAAGGCTGATAAATCAATTAAATGCCTAACATGGCTCCTGGCTTCTGCCACCAGGTGCAGCACAGCTCCCGTCCTCCCAGCCTCCACTGCTGCTTTCCTCCTCAGCCGCCAGGCCCAGCCTCTGCCTCCAGGTGCAGCATGGGAGCCTAGCCTCCTGGCCACCACTGCAGGTCTCAGCAGGGCTCCCC
>NW_015271785.1:0-380 GCF_001447785.1 Gekko japonicus
TCTTGTTCACACCCAAATCCATAAAGGATAGATCTAATAATCATTTGAAGTTGCATTGGTGTCCATCAACGTTGTCTGATTTTATTTGTTCCTTTAACATTTTCATATGCCACCTTTTCAGAGACCTACTCGGGACGGCTCACAAAGCTAAAATCATCACACATCGAATCGTTAACATGATTAATACAACCAGCCAATGAAACGTTAAAAGCACATGAAATCCCAGAAGCACAAGATGCTCAGCATAAAAAGCGCATAAAACAGAGACATAAGAGCACATAAAACCCCCAGAGAAGATTTTTTAAAACTCCTTGTAGTTGCAAAGTTACAAGTGAAGAAAGAAGCAATTTCTTTGGTCAAGGTTAAACCTACACTTAGAT
>NW_015271786.1:0-380 GCF_001447785.1 Gekko japonicus
GGGAGGGAGGGAAGAGGGTGAGATCGCCACAGACACCTACGTAAAGGACCTCTAAGGCTCCCTTTACATCTACAACCCCAGCTGTCTCAAATTTTGTCCATGTATTTACCTTCAGTTTCTCACTCTAAAAGTCTCCACAAATTGTTTTGAGTATATAAAATTACAGTATTTTGCTTTGCCCAATTACCTTCCTCAAATCATTTTGAAGGACGAGCAGCAGTATTTCCTGTGTCTGTTATGGAATGAGACATCCTCTGTTCTTCCTCCACATCCTTCTTATCACAATGTGATTATAGCAATAGAACAAACCAGAATACATGCAATCCAGCCAACATCTGAATGTGCCAAATGCAGAACTAAGGCATAAAAAAGGAAACTCC
>NW_015271787.1:0-380 GCF_001447785.1 Gekko japonicus
GGAGGGTCTTCCTGGGCAGCCCGTGCTTGGGGCAAAGAACTAGAGTGCAAGGGCTGGAGTTGAACTCTGAACCCACGGCTGGTAGACCTTGCTCTGCAGCACAGGGCCCTGCCAGAAACCCTGGGTCCTGGCTGCTGCCCCGCCTCAAGGTATGCTGACGCCAGCCCCATTGGCAGAGCCTAGAGGACTGGGGGTCCTCACCCTGGCCTGTCTTCTGGGTCTCCCAGTGCGGAGGTCTCAACTGCAGGCCCCTGGAACAAGGCCTCAGGAGCTGGTGGCTCCAGGGCTTCCAGTGTAAGTTCTTGGGTCATGGCTTCAGGATCCACAGGTCTTGCATGTGCTGTAAAGAGCAGAATGTGAGAACATCAGAAGAGCCCTGC
>NW_015271788.1:0-380 GCF_001447785.1 Gekko japonicus
GATGGTCACAGCTACCACCACTTTCATCATTCGATCTTCATTTGTCATTCTAGATTCATATCTACCCTAGAGATTAAACAGCAGTGACTAGTTAAGACATACGGAATGACGGTATTCCTGGAAGGGAGCCAGATTTTCTTGCTTCATATACTCACTTTTTGGGGGGGAAATGGTCACACACCAGCATCTCTAACTGTGTCACTTTTTATCTCAAGATTACATGTTGGTAGGAATGTTTGAACACCCAGCAGTGTATTTCTCATTCAGTTTGCCAGTCATGAACAAAGATCCTCTCGCTGTAGAGTTGTTCTGTATAACACCCATACTTGGAGGCAACCCTTTCAACTTTTATTTTCAGGTACAGAAGAAGATGGAGAAAA
>NW_015271789.1:0-380 GCF_001447785.1 Gekko japonicus
GCCATTAGACAGCATAAAAACTATCCATACAACAGAGGTAGCCCATTAAAAAGTTGGTGAGATAAAATTCCTGATTAAAACCTGAGTGAGAGTCTTTTAACTTGGCACCAGGCAAGCCTCAACATGGTGGGCATTCAAGAGGGGAGGTGGCACCTCAGAAAACGCCATGTTGCTAGCTGCCACTTGCCTCATCTCTGAAGACAGGCACAGAGAGCAGGACCTTAGAGGCAGCTCTTAACAGGAGGGTAGTATTTCTAATAGTAAAATGGTTGTGCTTTGTGCCGATCATGAAAGCAGCACAACCTGGCCACCTACAAACAAGGCACTAGTGTCTAAGTATTCATGGAAATCCAGACATGCACAACAATATAACTTTACAA
>NW_015271790.1:0-380 GCF_001447785.1 Gekko japonicus
TTTCAAGAACAGCTCATATCAGAACTATATTTGAGAAACAAATTAAAACTATTCCAAGAAGTCCACCCGAATGGAGTAGGCATCACTTAATATATGAAAGGATGTAGAGATGTTGCTAGTTTTTATAATCACCTTGTTTGGAATATGAATGTGTGTTTTTGTAATCCTAGTTGTATTGTAATGGAAGTTCAGTTTCCAGACAAACTTTTCCTATGCATTAGAATGTAAAACAAGCTTCTTCATGTGTGAAGAATGTGTTTTTAGGATGTGGCTATTTTTTGTCATGGACACATCACAAATCAAAGTTATGCAAATGCTTCAAATGGTTATTTTGAAATGCCAAGCAAAAATGGGCAAACCCAGCAGAACAACAGAGAGTT
>NW_015271791.1:0-380 GCF_001447785.1 Gekko japonicus
GGGGGGGGGCTGCCTCTCAGCCTGTGTTCCCAAGGCACCTAATAACAGGTGGAGCATAAATTCTAAAACATCGCTTCCCACAAAAAGAACAATGTAAGAGCAAGAAAGCACCATGAACTTGGAATGCTGTGACAGATCACTAAAGCACCCTTTAGGAAATGCAACCCGTACTGAAAACGCCACAATTATGGTGTCTGTCTTGAGGAGTTCCATTATAGGTTTGAAAAACAAAAATGCTAGGAAGAGGAGGTTAGTTTAGAATCCCACATTTAGAAAAAGCACTCAGTACAGCCATCCTGGGGAATTGTGTGTTTGAATGCTCACCGAATTTAAAAGGTAGATGGAAAACCCATGAGTCAGAGAGGAGATTAGGACAGGAC
>NW_015271792.1:0-380 GCF_001447785.1 Gekko japonicus
TTTCGCGGGAGCCAGACCGGAAGCCCCATGAAACCTATTTCTTGTCTTGGACCCATGTGCTTGACCTCAGTTGTATGAATGGAACAGGCACTGGCAGCAATGCTCCATTTTTATCTGCCTGACAAACGTGTATCATATTGCACATTCAGCATTAGTGCAGCCCTTTGTAACACTGATCAATGGACTACTTTAAAATAGCCATCTTAAACAATACTACCATTTTTTTCTTTATTCTTACTGCCCTTTTTTAGCTTCCGCAAAGGAAAGAAAGTTTGATAATGGAATAATTGTCCAGTCTAAATTCTATACTTACGTATATCATATATTGGCATCTAAAACAGAGCTTCTAAAAAGAGAGTAAACACCAGGGGTCATTTCCC
>NW_015271793.1:0-380 GCF_001447785.1 Gekko japonicus
GGTTTAGCCTTCAGTCCCCAGACTACTCATTTTGGATTAGTGTCTGAAGTGGGCACTTATGCTAAAGTATCATGGTGGGGAGAAACTCAGGGGGAAGAGGAGGAAATATCCCCCCGGAGCCAATTAAAAATAAATGGTGTTTGGTTTAATTAGACACAGCAATTGAAACTTATTGCATTGGGACAAGTACAGCTAAGTGTAGGACAGAATGGTTTTTGTATTGTAGCCTCTGTGACAGAACAGGGGTTGGCATCAGCCTGTAGTGTTCTCCAGTGGTCCTGGGATGGGTCAGTCGACACCTTTGCGAAAAGCTCCTCCCTCTCGGTTGGCAGGGTCACCAAGTCTTTGCGATTCCCAGATTAGAGTCCACGCTCTTAACC
>NW_015271794.1:0-380 GCF_001447785.1 Gekko japonicus
TTCAGTATAAGGCAGTTTCATGTGTTCTTGTTTTTCACTGAACAGTTCCTTGACTTGCAGACAGAAGTGAGATGAAAATGCCAAGCACCTTTCTTATTTCCCTTGCTGTGTTTCATTTGCTTGTATTAGCATTCTGGCTTTGTCGCTTCCGATCAAAGAGAAATAAATTCCCTCTTTTGTAACGAGCGGAAACATTTTCTTGCAGCGTGCAAAATAATCGGTCTCTCCTCTGTATAATTCATGCCCTTCCTTTTCACTGCTTGTCACTTTTCGATAGCCTTAACTGTTGTGTAGCCCCATAACTCTTGGCACGTTTGATCAAAGATCCTTCAAGGAAATGGAGCAGTTGACTCCAGGTTCCCAAGCTATCTGACTGGTTT
>NW_015271795.1:0-380 GCF_001447785.1 Gekko japonicus
ACAGCAGAACATGAAAAATCCATGGCAAACAAGGACTCTTACCAAGGCCAGGTGAACCTGCCATCAAGAGGTGACCTTTAACAAAATGATACTGTGCAGATCAAAGTGTGGGAGGAGAGATATTGGGAGAGGTAGTCCTTCAGTTTTTAAGTAAGAGGTCATGAAGGGCTTTAAGAGATCAAAGTCCGTGTCTTGAATTGAGCCCAGAAACAAAGAAGAAGCCAGGGCATTGTTACAAAATTACTTCTATGTGCATAGTACCCCATACCAACTAAGAGACAAGCTGCTCCATTCTGTAGGTTCTAAATTAATAAGTAGACTGTGTCACAATAGTCCAGTTTGGAAGTTACAGAAGCAAAGATCAGTGTGGTTAAACAGGG
>NW_015271796.1:0-380 GCF_001447785.1 Gekko japonicus
GACTCTATGCTTCCTCAAATTAAGTCACAAGCCATCTTTCCCCTCGCTTTGTCAAAGGCTGCTTAATCCAAATTCGGAAAACTCCCTTTCAGCCCACTCCCCAGAGCACCATCTTGACGCTGTGGTCACCCACGTATGCTCTGGCGACACAAATCCATTCGGTACTTTTCTGAGTGGTTCACTTCCACCTTTCCACCCTGTCCCACGGCTACGGGCACCCCAGTTCTCCGCCCCCGCCCCCTCGATTCCTTACTTCTTCCTTTCGGACACCGTCTGTGCCACCAGCTCGTAGATCTGCGCCCCGTTCTCCCAGCTGAAGATCACGTAGAAGGCCTTGCGATCTAAAAGTGAACAGAGGAGGAGGACCCTCGCTTGTGTTC
>NW_015271797.1:0-380 GCF_001447785.1 Gekko japonicus
CCGGCGGGTGCAGACGAGGCGAATAGGGGCTCCAGCAATACGGGGAGCCTGCAGCAGAAGTCGGAGCGGCTGCGGGAGGCGAGGCACGGCGATGAGACTGGGCGAGCCCCAATGGAGCCTCCATGGCCAGGAGCAGTCTAGCAGTGAACGAGAATTCAGAAAAATAAATGGGGAGATAGATGACCATAATAACCCTGGGCCAAATCCAGCGGGATCCAGCATCCCGAACCCAACCCTGACCTGCCAGTAACTCTCCCAGGCAGGGAAAGTAGGAAGCAGCAGCCTCATATAGTTTGCCCCCCTCCTCCCGCTCTCCAGGTAGTTTTTATTCCCAGGTAGATTGCCTCTGAACAGGCTAAAATGGCCACAGGAATAAACAG
>NW_015271798.1:0-380 GCF_001447785.1 Gekko japonicus
ATTTACCACAATTCTTGCTTCTTTTTTCAGTATTTTCCAAATATTTTTGTAAAACATTTCAAAGTTTGAAGCAGAAACAATGTGAGCTTTGTGTGGATTGGCTAGCCCTCCATGATGTCATAAGAAGATTTTCTAAGGTTTCCACTTCTTGAAACAAAACATCCTGGCACCTGGCTGGGCCCAGGGCCATAAATACACTCATCCACATATATTGCTACCAGCCCACTGATAAAATCCATACCACAACTGTGCAACAAATAATCTAGCAGATAATGCAAGAAAGTAAACTAAACTATGGACAACAAGTTGACAGCAAGGTAACTCCTTTGGCCATTTTGCTGATATGAAGCATTGAGACTGACTAGTCTCAAGAAAAATGG
>NW_015271799.1:0-380 GCF_001447785.1 Gekko japonicus
ACATGCGTGCCACAGAACCCTCCTCAGTATATTCCTGTCATCTCTCTCTCTCTCTCTAGATATTCTGGAAGTGCGGCAGAAACCGATTCTGATGACATAGCGGAGAGCTTGGCGCTGACATGGGACCCTTGCTGCCAAGTGCCTACAACCAACTGTCAACAGCACCATCTAGTGTCAGGAGTTAAACATTACACTGGAAAAAGGGATGTCTTGGAATAACCAGCCAGCCAATCAAGAAGTGCCTCTTCCTTCTTTTCCCTTCCTCTGCTGTACATCTTTTGTGCATACTTAAAAAAAAAATTAAAAGACTTTATAGTTGCAACTGGCAGCAACCTTTCCCACCACTACAACAATTGGGGCTGTGTTTAAGAAAAAAAAAA
>NW_015271800.1:0-380 GCF_001447785.1 Gekko japonicus
CTGCATGGAGCACTGATTCTGCAGGGTAATAGGCAGCATTACTGTATGGCCAATAGTAGCAATGATTAGAGTGGGTGGCTGGAAGTCATCGAGGCCTATGGTTGTGCTCCTTTTGTCTCACACATTGGGGGGGGGGGTTGCACCAGCATAACATTACATTGACAGGGAGGTGCTATGAAGCTGTCATATCTGCAAGAGGATTCCCTCTTTCTGCATATTATATACTTATTGCTAGCAATATTGCTAGCAACTATTGTTGGAGCAACACACAGAGTGGCTATAGGGGCATGGGGAACTAATTGCAACAGTCACAGCGTGGGACAGGAGCCTCTGCCCCGTGCTTATCTGTGTGGGATGCACTGTTCTCGCATCCCTACTTA
>NW_015271801.1:0-380 GCF_001447785.1 Gekko japonicus
TTTGGATAAAGAGAATATAGAAAAGAAGATCAGAAAGAAGCAGGAATTGTTGGGTAGAATAAGATTTCCACTCCCCTGAGAGATCTCATGGGCCACATGCCTGGTATATAGCATATTTTCTTCCACATAAATAAAAATTGTCACCATGTTTTATAAAATACTCATAGATTGTTGCAAATGATCAAGGAAAGGGATTGCTTGTTTGGGGACATTTCTGCCTCTGCGAAAAACAAAATGTCATTCAAAGGTTGTTCACTAAGAGATCATTTAGAGTTTGCAAGATTGTCTCCATACTAATCCAAATCTGAAGAAGAGGAAGCAGAACTCTCTAAGAGGACAACATGATATGCTGTACTTTGGCCCCGTTCACACGGAGCATT
>NW_015271802.1:0-380 GCF_001447785.1 Gekko japonicus
TTTATTTAGGAACTATTTAGAAACTACATCCTAGATAGTAAAGTTTAGAGATATACAGTCTATTCTAACTACCTTGGATGGACGTGGATCCTGAGGGGGACCCTGCATCCCTTGTGCCAAAGAAGGAGAAGCGTGCTCCCTCTCTTTAGTATTGTGTGTGCAAGAAGACTGTGAGAGGATGGAACGGAAGGAAATTGTTTCCCCTGAGAGGTATCAGTCTACACATCAAAGGGGATAGCGACAGAAGGGTA
Source organism: Gekko japonicus (assembly GCF_001447785.1). Classification (NCBI taxonomy): domain Eukaryota; kingdom Metazoa; phylum Chordata; class Lepidosauria; order Squamata; family Gekkonidae; genus Gekko; species Gekko japonicus. The sequence goes on from NW_015271802.1 coordinate 252, forward strand.
AAACGGAAAAAAGCTTAGTGTTTGCCTATCTATTCTAACTCTCTTGTCCCTTCTGGAGGCTGAGATGAAGGGACAGCGCCATTCTCTTCCAACATAAGACCTCTGGAGGTCTTCCCCCCCCCTCTCTGG
>NW_015271803.1:0-380 GCF_001447785.1 Gekko japonicus
TGCTCTACCACTGAGCCACAGCCCTCTCTCTCTCGGTAGGGAACTCCCCCTACATTATTTCCTACTTTTCACCTTTTTCTGCAAACCTGAGGTTTTCCCTGGATCTGCAGAAGGATACCCTCCTGTCAGAACCTGGCCTCATTTTCTAGGTTTTTCTATCTGCACGGGGGCCAGATTCATAACTGTATCGTAAATACATCAATTGCTGATTGTTTTAAAAGCAGCCCTACATTGGCTATGGGGTGGCAGGTGGCTGCTGCAGGGGTCTGGGGCCAGAGAAATGGTACCGATATGGGCAGGACTGGGAAGATTCAGGCTTTCCCTTCCCCATAGATCCCGCCATGGTTTTGCCGAGATCTTCCCAAAACTTCAGAGCAAGA
>NW_015271804.1:0-380 GCF_001447785.1 Gekko japonicus
ACTCAGCTTAGGGGGAACACTGGTCCAGAGTTATATAGAAAGTAGGGGAAGAGATCATGTCATCAACATATTGATGACACCCTACTCCAGAACACCGGATACCTTTATGTAGATTTTAAATTGCATAGGGACCTTGCAACACCAGTGGCCACAAGATGGCGCTAGAGTCCTCCAGGTCCATCTTCTGAGACATACAGACCAACTGGGAAAGATCGGAGCCACTGCAAGACTGTGCACCCAGACAAGCAGTCCAGGAGTATCCCACGACTGATAGCATTAAAAGCCAATGGGAGGACCAGAAGAACCAGTGGGGATGCACTCTACCTTTTGATTGAGTAGCATGGGTCATCTGCTACAGCAACCAAGGCCATTCCTGTTCC
>NW_015271805.1:0-380 GCF_001447785.1 Gekko japonicus
AGGGAACCTTTACCTTTACCTTACTCTTCAATCGGGTTGTGTCCCCTACTCTGTTAATTACTCTCCCTCACCACTGCCACCACAAAGCCCTCTCCAGCCATAAAAGACTCTGCCTCGAAGGCCAAATGCCTTCAAACGAGGGTTGCCAAGTGGCCAGGAGAAACTCCAGCCCACCCTGCTATTGTGGCTTCAGCAGATATTTCATCTGCATAGATCAGGAGGGGGAGAAAATCTCTTCTTGGCCTGGAGGAAAAAAACGATCCCTCCAGCTCTTCGCTGCAGATCTCCACCCTCGGTTCTAGGGGGTCAGAAGAATCCGGGCTTGGTAAGCCCTCCTCGGGAGCAGTGAAGGGGCCAGCCTGACCTCCTCCTCCTCCTCC
>NW_015271806.1:0-380 GCF_001447785.1 Gekko japonicus
ATCCCCTTTTAACGCCTTCTTGTAGAGTACGTTAATCGGGTGCTCTGCCACTCAGCACCAGGAGTCTTGGTCTGAGCCGCCCGCCTCACCCTTTTCGTGTCTCTCTCTGTTTCATCCCCCCAGATATTCAGCCTCCCGAAGGGAAGACTCGTGAGTGTTTGATGTGCGTAGTGCAGAGAGACGGCTCCAAAACTATGCTCTGTGCGGAGAGCGAGGATGACGCCGTGTAAGTGATGGGGGACGGGAACGGGGGATCTTTTATGTGGCAAGTTGGAGTAGGAGGCTTTCGAGGCTGATACACTGGAATACTCCTTTCGTATCTGAACACATGCATGCAAAGCTGCCTGATCAGTGGCCCCGGAAGGTCGGACCAGAACCGA
>NW_015271807.1:0-380 GCF_001447785.1 Gekko japonicus
ACACACATCTCATTTTTGATTTGGTAAATGTGACCAAAACAAAAGAATTGAGAATTCCCAGTTGGGAATAGCCCTGTGGTATCTGTACGTGCCTGAGGGGATGCGAACGAAAACACAACGCAGCTTTGCAAGCCAGACGTTTCCCTCCAAAACGCACTTGTCATGAATAAGTTTGGCCTGATCAATTTTTCATACAAATTACCCTGGTGGTGAGGGAGATTTCAGGGAGAATATGTATATTTAATTGCAGTGGTATGTGGGCAGTAATGAACATTTTTCACCGCTGGAAAAAACATTTTCGCTGCAATCCCAATGATGCTCTCACATTCGTGGGCAGACCTGTTCCCAAAAGTTTTCTCTCAGAACTTGTGAGAAAGCTA
>NW_015271808.1:0-380 GCF_001447785.1 Gekko japonicus
ATGATGAATGGTAGGATAGATTCAAAAGTAGGATTACCACTGTAACACAGTTATCCTGATGGGGCAAGTAAGGAACTGAGTCACATGGAAAATTTAAAAAGATTGAAATATGAGTCAAGAGAAGACTAGACAGAAGCCCAAAGGAAACTTTTTAAAAAGAGAGCAAACGAGCTGTGTTTGCAGATTTGAAAGGCATTACAAACTTTCTTCCAGTTGACACAATATAGCCTTTCATTGCATTTTGCAAACAAACCTCCCTTGCTCTGGGCATCTGATGTTGATTCTAACGATGACTATGATTTCTATCTTGTTCACAACCCCCACTGCTAAATTTTTTAAAATCTCTTGGACAAGAATGACCAGTTGTCCATTTCTTCTGT
>NW_015271809.1:0-380 GCF_001447785.1 Gekko japonicus
AACCACTATACCAAACCACTACACCAAAGAAGGAGTATAACCACCTTCCACTAGCAGAGCAGGGAAATGGTTTTCACGAAGTCTGCCCACCCTCTTCAGCCTTCCGCGTGGTCTACAGTGCTGCTCCTAGGGCCAGTGCTTCAGGGGAACAGTCAGCTGAAGAGGGAACTGGGAAAGTTCTGATCCATGAAAGATCCCCACTCATGATTGGTTGCACACAACCTAGATAAAATAAGGAATATTTAGTCATCCCTAATGGAGTACTATTCCCCTTCCCCAACTGATATAATAATAGTTGTGTGCTATCAAGTTGCAAGGACTCCGGGCGACCCCAGGACTGTGCGGTTTTTGAGGCAAGAGATGAGAAGAGGTGGCTTGCC
>NW_015271810.1:0-380 GCF_001447785.1 Gekko japonicus
TGTGATTTGACAGCAAAAAAAAAAAAAAGACAAAAGAACCACTTATACTCAAACACCTAATGCGTACTGCTGGTTTATTGACATACAAATAATGTTGAGAAATGTGTAGATTTTAAGGGGAAATGCTCACTGTAAGAAAACAGAAAATGCTACAAAATGAAGCAGTGCAAGTATGTGACAATACATATCAGTAGCATGCCTGCGCGAATAAGGTTGGAGGCAAATGCTGAAGTTCCTTCAGGGCTCACACTTCTGTATCAACCCTGGTGGGTTCCAAGAACTGAACATGCATGACATGTAGTTAACAGCGACAAGAATGTTAATGGGCTACTAAGCAGGGCGGTGTCGCTGAAGAAGGTAAAGGTAAAGGTTCCCCTTGC
>NW_015271811.1:0-380 GCF_001447785.1 Gekko japonicus
AGTTCGGGCCAATTATCGTTAGGTACCCCAAACCGTTTCTCCTCATGCTCCTTCCCAGTTTGGTCTCCAAACTCTCATCTCTGGGTCACGTTCTCACGAGGGCGGGTCAGCCCCACATCAGATTGAACGTTCGTATTACAAAAAAAGTTTCCTGTGGGCAGAATACCAGAACTTCAAGAAGGAGGATTCTAGCTTCACTTTTTGCCCGACAACCTTGTGGTTTTTTTATTGGTGGGGAATTACTTTTGGTATGAAGAAGCATTCGACGCTTCGAATCCCCATCTGTGGTCTGAAACGGTACAGCCCAGATCTCAGTGAGAATAAGAACTCAGTCCCTTCCTTCGCATACAAACACGTATCTATTTCCCTAGAAGAATTCT
>NW_015271812.1:0-380 GCF_001447785.1 Gekko japonicus
AGACCTTCATCCTGCCCCTCCCAGACCACACAGTCATGACAGCCAAACTGAGCAGAATTACCAGTCTGTGTGGTATCTGAGGGTTGGATCTTGACTAGGTTTTCTGCTAGGTGGTGTAATTTCTGCCAATTTCCCTTCCTGCTGGAGACCCCCGATTTGCTACTCATTTCTGAGGAGCCCTTGTACCCCATGAGTAGCCTTTCAGGGAGATGAGTGGGGTGTACCGGGAGGGGGAAGGTAGGAAAGTTCTGTCTGTCTAGATCCAACCCACTGCTACCCCTTATATTGGAGACCTTCTCAGTGGCAGCCCCACTATTATCAAACAACCTCCCCAGGAAGATGCAACTGGACCCCCCTCACTCTTGATCTTTAGGAGGCAG
>NW_015271813.1:0-380 GCF_001447785.1 Gekko japonicus
GACCGTACTAAATAAACTGAATCATCCATATTCTGTGTTCGTTGATGTCTCCAAAAGAAAGCTCCATTGCCGTTCTGCTTTCCGAGTTGCTCAGTGCTCATGCTTGGCTTCTTGTGTCCCCCCCACCCCCACCCAGAGGTATCTCAGGATTGGTCAGACTACGCCCTTTGGTGGGAGCAAAGGCAGTGCTGGCTTCTGAAAACCCACTGGACGCTGGATAAGTATGGGGTGCAGGCGGACGCCAGGCTCCTGTTCACCCTGCAGCACAAAATGCTACGCATCCGCTTGCCGAGCATGAGAACGGTGAGGCTGAGCGTCAGCTTTTCTTCGGTGGTCTTCAAGGTCGTCGTCAACATCTGCAAGACCCTTGGTAAGTGTTG
>NW_015271814.1:0-380 GCF_001447785.1 Gekko japonicus
TTTTCATGGCATGGAGGTAAATAATATCATCTGGTAAATAACTCCCCATTAAGCTTCTGTTAAAGGGTCATGACATTTTATTCCTCCAGACTTTGTAAATATGTGGTGAGTACCCTGGAGCAGGAGGAATATGGAGTAGCCCTCAGATATAGAACCACTTCCTATGACCATCACGTTTTTGAGAGAGTTTCTTCAAATCCCTGCTTCTGACCTTCCAATAGAATGGGAGACAAAGATTTTCTCATTCTTGTCAAAGTGATGATATGCTGATTACTGATTGTCTATTTACAAACCATAATTAGTCATCCAAAATATGGATTAGCAATGGCATGTTAAAAGCAAAATCCAAGAGGGCAGCTGAGTTGGTCTGAAGCAGTAGA
>NW_015271815.1:0-380 GCF_001447785.1 Gekko japonicus
CCCATCCCTAGTCTTAACTGTAGACCCTTTACATCCACAATCAGAATGGATGTGTTTATTTGCGTACCGATTTATTTGTATTGTGTGGGCTCTTTAAAATTGTTGCCATCTGCTTTGGGTCCATTCAGGGAGAAAAGTGGAATGTTGATTAAATAAAAGACCTTCATGTGACATTGCCATTTACTATTAGTGTGGGCCTAAATCATAGTAGGAATTGTTATTTGATTCCAAAATAAGCCACAGTTGCTTTTTTATATATGAACCATCCTCCATCATGGGAACAGTTGTAGAAAACTGCAGTGCTTTTTGAAACAGTGGAGGTCAGTGACGGTATAATCCTATGCAGCGTTACTCCAGTCAAACACCATTGATTTCAGTGG
>NW_015271816.1:0-380 GCF_001447785.1 Gekko japonicus
AGAAACTGCACTACAGAAAAGCCGCCTGGGGAGCAAACAACACCAGATGGCTCAAGGCAGTGAGTCAAACTCCAGACTACAGAGACGAGCCACGATTATTAGCTGCTCTGACACTGTGGGGTGGGGGAATAAGGAATATCTGTCTGGTACCAACACTCTAAGGCCTGAATTCTTGTTAGCGAGGGCGATCTCAAGACACACTGTGAAGCTCACGGGTTCTGCTGGGAAACATAATCCCTTGTGTGCTCATTTATTGAGGAAATTTTTATGCCACCTTTCTAGAGAACTGCTCACGGTGCCTTCCTGTTTTGTTCCACAGTCAAGGTTCTAGTCCTTTAGAACGTGCAAACAAACCACAAGTCGGGCGAGTTGGGGGGGGG
>NW_015271817.1:0-380 GCF_001447785.1 Gekko japonicus
GACAATATGATGTTCCAACCAGAGGTAGGCCCAAGGCATGAACTTCGTGTCCGTCAGCTGGCTCCATCGGGTTGAGCAGAGATTACGAACGCTGTTTCTGACTCCACAGGCAAATTGTCCTCCTGGAGGTGTCGAGACGAGCTTCCCAGCGATGCTGGATTGGACCGTAATTGACAGGTGTTAGGTACCCTCTGTGCCCTTCGGCAAGAGCCGATTGTCATCCAGCTCCGGCTGGATGATGAATGGCGTGCGTTTTGTATTCCTCTGCCTTTTGTGGCTTCGATGGGATCGACAGAAACAATTGAAGCAATTCAGTAGAAACAATTCTCTCGTGCTTTCTGGAGAGGTGTTGTCAGGGCCGTAGCCAGGAATTCTGATTT
>NW_015271818.1:0-380 GCF_001447785.1 Gekko japonicus
GGCACCCACCTCCCAATGCAGTCCGCCCCCCCTCCTTGTCCTCCTCCTCTTCCCACAGGGCGCCTCCACACTCAAGGCCGGCACCGAATAAAGCCAAGCTGGTGGCTCCGGGGCTCAGCGGCGGGGGAAGTACAGTGCAGGAGAGGGGAAGAGACTGCTGCTGTGCTGCTGCCATTGCTTGGAGCACAGAGACAGATGTGGGGGGGAGTGGGGTTTTTAACAGGCCGCTGCATGATCCCCGAGCCAACCTCAGAAGCCCCCGAGCTGACCTCGTCCCGCTGCACTGAGGTGCCAGCGAGGAAGAGCAGGGAGGAACCTTGCGAGTGAGTGGGAAGCCCTCCCTCTTCGCTTCTTGGCCCCCTGGCGCTGGAGGGAGGCCA
>NW_015271819.1:0-380 GCF_001447785.1 Gekko japonicus
GACACATCTGTCCAGCATCCCGGAGTTGTTGGTGTGGCGTCGTATCACGCAGCAGGAGCATGGCAAAAAGCCACAGGCTAAAACCCTCTAGTATCTGGAACTGCGGGGGTGTGGGCGGAAGTATGATTGTGCAAACCATTGTCATTTTGGCCCGGGGCAAACAGCCTCGCTTCCCACCCGCATTTCCTCGCTCGTGTGACCACAGCCATTGTTAACCTTTAGGAATGACATAGAGTCATGAGAAGGCCAAGCTAAGTTCTGTCAATAATTTGAGGAATGATATTTGAGATATTTAAAAATGAAGCCAGGAATGATAAGCTTTATTAGATGGGATGTATAATACAATGGAATTGAATGACTTGATGTTTTGTTTCTTTAAC
>NW_015271820.1:0-380 GCF_001447785.1 Gekko japonicus
TTACAAAATAATTTGAAGAAACAAATAAGGAAAACAACCCAACAGATCTTGAGTTGGTTGGGTCTGCCAAGCTGAATACTGTAGGCCCCCAAACCCCTCTTTGGATCTTTTCCTTCAGTTTGTTCCCAAAGGCTTACAGTTCAGTCCTCACCGGGCTAAATTCCTTCAGGAAGAAAAGGGGGTGTCATCACGGATAGAACTCAGGTGCTGCTGGCTAATCTGTCTCTCATTGCAGCCTTCGGTTCATCTGTATTTTCTTCCTCTGATATACACAAGTCCGTTACACTGAAAACCTACTGACTGCAATATGATGGGTTTTGTGCAAGGTTCTCCTGATGTGTGCATGGTAAAAGCTGTACAAAACACTGCACCATGATTTT
>NW_015271821.1:0-380 GCF_001447785.1 Gekko japonicus
CAGCAACACCCAATAAAACATAAATAAAAGCTGTAGCAAATAATGCTAATATTGCCAGGCCACACAATAAAACTAGCCAAGGCCAGCATAAAATAAAAATTTAAAAATCTTTGCCTGGTCCCTAAAATTGTACAGACTCAGTGCTGGAGAACTGTCTAAAGGTAAGGTGTTCACACTACAGAGACACCACCCCTGAGCAGGACCTGTCACACATATTCCCAGCATCCCTCTTCACACAGATGGGATTTGAATGTGCATTTGGAAATAACTTTGATCCTGAAAGAGGTAGGTGGGGGGGGGAGATAGGGAAGTCTGAGGAACCTTGCACTAGTTAGCACACATATTCAAATTAGCTGTGTACATCATGTAGCATGAACAGG
>NW_015271822.1:0-380 GCF_001447785.1 Gekko japonicus
TAAGAGGCGGAATGGTAACTAGAACTATGATCTGGGAAGTGGGGAAATTAATGTGTTTAAATATCACATACTGATACAAGGCTACTAGCTCCATATTTCATGAAGATCAATCCTGAACTAAGTACAGTGTGTTCTGTGAAAGAGCAGTTTGGGGGGCAGGAAACATAAATGTCCTTTAGTTTATAACCCTGTTGTCTCTTTGTCAGCGACCTTTTGTTTGTGATTATGAAGGCTGTGGTAAAAGGTTCACAAGAGACTTCCATCTCAGACGCCATTGTCTTATTCACACCGGAGAGAAGCAATTTGTGTAAGTAAACTATTGGATTTGGGGGTGGGAAGAATGGGAATTCTCAAATATCTGCCCCCATTTTGTGATTCTG
>NW_015271823.1:0-380 GCF_001447785.1 Gekko japonicus
TTTTGCTGTGTTGCCAGTAAAGTACGTGGGGGTGGGGGTGGGAATCAGGAGCCATCTTCCAGTAGGTTGAAGGGATCAGCTGAAGTTGGATCCTGGAAAATTTGTTGTATCCTAGCCTTGCTGAGATGCAGCAAATTAGAGGGTGGAGTGGGAGTCCCAGCTGATTCCCTTTCTCTTCTCCCCAGATTGTCAGCTTGGGGTGCAGAGGAAGCTGTAGGATTTGGGTGGGGAGAAAAGGATTTTTCTCCACTCTCCATTTGAAACTGACCGCTTGGGTTGAAGAAAACAGGAGTGATCTTATCCTATGCAGCCTATGCTGACAGTTTGGGGAAGAGGGAGAGAAGCAATTCACTTTCCTTAAAGGTAAAGGTTCCCTTGCT
>NW_015271824.1:0-380 GCF_001447785.1 Gekko japonicus
GCCCCCTGGGGGGGCTTGGCAAGCCTAATACATGGTGCTTTGGATGCATGGTAGGTAAGCGGTAGAGAAGACAAGGGGAGCAGAGCAGTACATATTGCCCTTACTCGTACTTCCACATACCTGAGGTAGCCTGCTTTTCAAAGGTTCCTGATTGGAAAGAGAACGTGTATATTCATAGGCTCTATGCAGATGTTCGTGTGAATATGTGGAGGTCACCAAGTGTATGATTTTGTTCTTCCATGACTCCCCCACAGATTCCAAGTAACGTGTGAACAGCAACAACCATTTCTGCTGAATCACTGGGACTTAGCGCCTTTTCTGCTATGTCATATATTGCATTTAATTAAGATCGACTATAGGAGCTGCGGTGGCTCAAGTGG
>NW_015271825.1:0-380 GCF_001447785.1 Gekko japonicus
AACCAAAGACCCCGCTGGGGTCATGACAGAGTGTTTTCCCAAGGCATGTGCTGTGTAAAACTAAACATCCCACAACACCTGTTAACATTTACCTCAGTCACAAATATTGTAAACTGCTTTTGGGTATGCACTGGGAAGAAAAGTTGGATAGAAATATCGAAATAAAGAAAGGACAAGCATGAAGGGACCAAGTTCCTATGTTTTAAGGTTAGGTTGAAAAGGCAACAGGAAATAAAAAAGGGTCATAATAATGATGAAGCATTTTTAACTCTACATATTTCTCAAATGGGAATGCATTCTAAGTACTATAAAACATATTTGTTAGCATCTAAACAGTGTCTTTATATAACCCATAATTAAAATCCCACATGAATATCAGA
>NW_015271826.1:0-380 GCF_001447785.1 Gekko japonicus
ATTATTTAGCATGTGTGAAAGTGCACATATATATTTTGTTTCAATATTTATTACAACTTAGTGTTTTACCAGATTTCTGCAAGGCTAGATTGTTGTTAGAAAGCCTTCATTTCTGGCCCTGCTCCCAATCTTGACCCAGGGCACAGCTTCTGTTATCCCTGGCTTTGTGAAGGCCAACAAACAGAATTTGGCCCATTACCACACAATGAAGACAGGAGAACCAGCAGAGTGAGCAGGCCATACCTAATTTCACACTGAGACCAACAGATGTTCTGGAGAGAAACTGAGCTTTACACGCTATTGGGCTATCAGACCATTAATCAAAGCTCCTCAGCATTCAACCAGCATACTCATATTAGCATTTCCCATAATATCATTAA
>NW_015271827.1:0-380 GCF_001447785.1 Gekko japonicus
GTAAAAATGGCTTCTTTTCAAGCTAAGAAGGACGGTCAAGCTACAGTTCCCCATGATTGCCCATAATGTGTGTCTTGGCTCTCCAATGAATAGGCAAAGATGTTAAATCTAAACATGAACTGTAGGTCTTACAGAGATGTAGTGTGGCTGATTCATCTGCACTGTTTTTTAGGTCTGGGCTCCAGGGGCCAACCTTGCTCAAGAGAAACCTTCAGATACATTCTTAGACTCACCGGGGTTTTTCAGAACAGGCCCAGACTGCACGACCAACCTCTGCAATTGCAGTGGCCAGGTAAATTGCTTTGTCTAACAGTTTGGGAAAAGATATACTGCTTTTTTCTTGCTTTTAAAACAGCCTGAGGAAGACTAAACTGTTATCA
>NW_015271828.1:0-380 GCF_001447785.1 Gekko japonicus
AGCTGTGTTTCAATACAAACAGTGTGCCTTGGTCCATGACAAAGACACACCAAGACTTTCCTGTTTTGGGCTGACTCTTAACGAATGTGTGAGGAAGTCGGAAACCAACACAGCGTGCTATTATCGTAATTTTCATTTCTTTTGTCCTAACTGTGTGTTGTTTGTGACTGTTATCACCTGCCCTGCCTACGCTGGGACAGGCTGGTCCAACAGATGGCGAAGGACGTCTTTGCCCGTTAAGAAGCCCTTTTGATGCAATCCGTCCCTTGTTTACTCTGTCATCGACTTCTCCGCCTTCCCATCTCAGCTTAGATCGCGAGCTCTTCCGGACTGGGCCCCGGCCTTCCCTTCCGCTAAGCAGGGGTCATTTCGTAGAAAAA
>NW_015271829.1:0-380 GCF_001447785.1 Gekko japonicus
CCAGTGAGCCTTAATCCGCCCCTGCCCACACCCCAAGGATGCCTTTTAAAGAAAAGGCTCCGGGCTAAACTTTGCTCCAGCCCTGTTATTTCTCAGACTGAGCATTTTTGGGGAGAGCAAAATGCTTGTTCCCCAGGGAGGGAGATGCTTAATGGTGCGGAAAGCACTTAACTAGCAAAAGGCTGTGCCACTGGGGCTGGTGAGAATCAGGAGGGGGGAAGAGGCAGGCAGGCAGGGCTGGGCAGGCAAATCAGCTGCAAAGCAGCCGCTCGTTCCAATTTTAGCTTTGCAAGTGCTCTGTCTGCAGCTCGTGGGCGATGTGAGAGCACCAAGGGCTCTCGGACAGGAACCCTCAGAGGTGCCTCGAACATACAGGGAGG
>NW_015271830.1:0-380 GCF_001447785.1 Gekko japonicus
TGTGTGCTTGTCAGCTCCTTTTCCAGTATGTTTTAAAAATTAAAATCATGTTTGTTTTAACCATTATTACAATTACTCTTGTTCATTTGTCATTCCTTCTCCCCTCCCCCCCCCGCTTACTGTATGTATTGACTGTACTGTCTGGTTTCAAGGTACAGCCTCAGAATTATATTCCTTGATGGGTGCATTGAACATGTTGCAAACAACATTTGAATGGGGGGAGTAAAGGGGCAATGAATGAGCAGTTAACATACATTTACTCATTGCCTTTATCCTTTGTTACTAAGAACATTTTTATCCTGCTTTTCCTCCAAGAAGCTGAGGGCAGCATACTTGGTTCTCCTCTGTGAAGTAAGTTGAGACTGAGAAAGAGAGATTGG
>NW_015271831.1:0-380 GCF_001447785.1 Gekko japonicus
ATTACACTGAGCAACTCTTAGAATTAACTGAAAGTGTTTTGTTTTTAAATCAGCTGACATCTTTGCATGATTTTTAAACGGCATTAGTCAAACATGTGTCACAGTAAATGTACATGCAAGCCATGCACAGAATACATTTGCTTTTTGTTCGTACAAACATTAAGTAATTCTCACATTCCAATCAATGTTTTGGATCAGCTTTTCTGCTGGCAAAAAGAGTGAAGTGGTCCTATTTGACCACCAAAATGGCTTTGCTGGGGATCAGCGCTCTGCTTGGACAAGAGCCGCCAGGCTGTAGTAAGAAGAGGAATCGAGCAAGATAGAGCGAGATAGTTCATAGGATCCAGCCCAAAGCATGTACAGCTGAATGTGCAGTTTAA
>NW_015271832.1:0-380 GCF_001447785.1 Gekko japonicus
CTTAGAAGTCACTGCATAAATGTGCAGCAATGGATATCTGCACTTATCTGCCATGAAGATTTGTTAGGCAGGGCTGGTTCAAGGTCTCTAGTTACCCGAAGCAAGGTTCAATTTTGCACTCACCTTTTAGTTCTTCAACAACACAGTATGGCTTCATGAAAACTAACCCTGGCATATAATTTTCTTAATGTTGTTTTTTAAAAAATATTACATAAAATACTTATTAATTCATTACAAGGAATCCTTATAGCAGTGTCCATTTTAGTAGGCGCTACAATAGCTCTCCTTCATAAACAAAAGAGTGTTGTGGCTGCTCAGCTAACGTTCTATCATAAATAAATAATTATGGAATTAGAATTTATTACATCAATATATCTAAC
>NW_015271833.1:0-380 GCF_001447785.1 Gekko japonicus
CCAAGCTGAAGAGCTCCAAGCGCTTTAACTACGCTTCTCAAATCGTCCCCCTTCTCTGCATTCCTGTGACAATGTCTGACCTCAGATCCCCCTTATGAGTAGGGTATCTGTCTTGTGTCGGCGGAGTGGCAGCTGGGTCAAGGACACCCCCCCCCCAAAAAAAAAAGTCTATATTGATCCTTCTGTGTTGACACTTTCAGAAAATGTCTTTCTTGCCTTTGCTCCGCAGAACCAGGTATGCCAGTGTGTTTACCATGGCATTTACACAAGAACAAAATGTGACGGCACATCTCAGTCGGAGTCATTAATTACCCGTCGCTCAAGAGCACTGAACGGCATTGGAAAAGGTCCTTTCCTCCCCTTTTCGAGGCCGTCTTCTT
>NW_015271834.1:0-380 GCF_001447785.1 Gekko japonicus
CAAATTTCCAGGAACTTCCCAGCCCAGAGATGGTCAACCTACTTGAGCTGCTGGCTTGTGGCAGCTACTGTTGCCTCCCCACAGGGCTCTGACCACTGGCTTACCATGGCATCAGCCACCACCCGCCCCATGTGGGACTCAGGCTGCTTCCCACTTGCTCCTTACCAAGGCAAGGGGTGGTCCCCCAAATTACCAGCCCCCCAAGTTCTTTCCCAGTGGCCTTAATCTGCCCAGTCGACCTCTGGGTGTTTCCCCGACGCCCGTGGGCCCAACTCTGTGGCTGCAGCATGTGGATAAAAGCAGCTTCAGCCTTCCTGGCTCCATTTTTGCATCCTGCTATGTGCTGTGGTGGGGCCATGGTGTCTCAGAGGTTAAGACGC
>NW_015271835.1:0-380 GCF_001447785.1 Gekko japonicus
AACTGGCAGCTCTCTCTGCCAGTCTTTATGTAAGAGGCAGCCGTGAGAAGTGAGGGCATTTCCATCCTCCAAACTAGGAGATACCCGAAAGAAGCTCAATAGTTTCAGAGCGGCTGTGAAAAATCTTTGTAGTGTGGAGGATCACTTCTGTATGGATTGAGGGGGAACAGAAAAGGTTTCTGCACCTTCCAAAGAGGATTTCCTGAATAGATAAAGATTTTTTTCCAGTGGCCAGGTATTTGATGCTGTTCAGTCTCCTGCACAGGAAATGGAACGAGGAAGAATCTGGTTTTAAACACATCAATAGACTGGTCTCTTATTAGATATGGGAAAGATTTTTTTAAAAAATATATCACTGGGTGCGTTCAGACGGGGGCTTT
>NW_015271836.1:0-380 GCF_001447785.1 Gekko japonicus
GCTCGGGTAAAAAGAAATATTTCAGCTTCGTACCTAAAGGAGAAGGGAATTCTAGAGGCAAGGTGCCACCACCCAAAAGGCCCTGTCTCTGATTGCCACCTACCTCCACTCCACAGTTATGGGTACAGATAGCAGGGCTTCAGGAGAGGATACTTAACTGGTGGGCTTCCCTTCTCTTTACAGTTCTCCGTTGAACATACACCCGTTGTGTACCATGTTGACCCACCCTGTGGAGTTCCAGGTAAGCGACTGGCTTTCAAATGGTGACTACATTTCCTTAACATCAGCGTGAGATTATTATCATTTAATCCTATGTGAAGAGATTGTGCTGTCTTGGGGCTTTTCCGCATGCTCATTTTAGTCTCTGGTAAAGTCCTGTT
>NW_015271837.1:0-380 GCF_001447785.1 Gekko japonicus
TTTCCCTGCTGCTGTTCAGTAAAGTCTGAAGTGATGCACTACTCTGTTCAAACTGTTATTGAGCAGATTTGCTCCCTGCCCGTTCCCAACCCCACCTCCTCATGCCATGCTACTCTCTGCCCCAACCGCTCCTCTCCCCCTTCTGTGATTCCCCCATAAGGCTTCCTAAAATGATCTCCCCTTCACATATCTGAGGGGGATGAACTCTGGCTCAGGGACACTCATGCTGGGAATGATGTTGTCAGTATTCATAGTGCCACTGGACCTCTGTTTTTGTTTAACGGCAAAATATCACATGGACTGATGGCACGCAGTTGACTATGAGCTTTCATGCTTTCCAGATCACTCACTGGGGATCTCCGCCTGACTCTCCTCTACCT
>NW_015271838.1:0-380 GCF_001447785.1 Gekko japonicus
ACGGTGTTATTGTGAGGGTAAAAGGGAGAAGGTTGTAACCAACCGGAAAGAAAAGTGAAGTATAAATGAAGCAAATAGATAGAGGATCCTCCCGTTCCCTTAGTGGGCTACAGGAAAATCCCTCTTTGTATAGGAAATCCAGAGTCATTACGAGTGTGTGAGAATGTTTTATTTTTATTAAAACTTCTTTGCCCTGTGAAAATTCTGGCTTCTTAATTGTCTGTCTTACCGACATCTCCAGCGTTATATCAGTGTATGGTATCAGATGCCTAGTTGTCTTGCTATGGATTACAGTTTTTATGTTTATAACATTAGCCCTTAAGGTCGGACCCAAAGAATCAAGAAATAAAAGTTTCCCACTAGGATGTGGGAGCTCCTGC
>NW_015271839.1:0-380 GCF_001447785.1 Gekko japonicus
TTTGGAGCCGAGCTCCAAGCCAGTGCAAGTGATCTGGGAGCCAAAAGGTAAGGGAGTCAGGCTGAGAGCAAGGGTGACTGAGTGACCACCTAAGGGAGATAGAGAGAGAGGGATCTAGAGAGAGAAGGCTCTGTACATTGCCTGACCCGAAGCAGGTGCGTAGTCTTAAGAGTTGGGAGGTCAGGTTGAGCAGAGTCACAGGGGTGGAAGAACGGTCATGAGGAAGAATGAGCCCAAAGTCCTGGTGGTGGTGGAGAGGTCCAAGGAGAGAATGAGCATGCTGCACCTTGTCTCGTGACACGGTGGCGAAGGGATGCTCCCAGGCTGGAAGGGAGCCTCAGCGTATCTTGTTGGGAGTCCCATTTTTGGAGGGACAGCCT
>NW_015271840.1:0-380 GCF_001447785.1 Gekko japonicus
CCAAGTGTTCCAATTGAAGATACTTCACGGTTGGGCAATTTATTGCTAGAGGTCTTGTGCAAACACACACACACCTGCTTTGTGATGCCTACCCAGCTCTGGGTTTTTTCAGCTGACTTTCCACATGCAAAGAACACAGGAAAGCTTTGAACAGCATCCAGAGTGAGTTAGTGATTATTCCCAGAGGGTTCGTAGCAATGGAGGAGATGTTTAATGAAGTGACCTTGCAAAAGTCCTAAATCACATTGCTGGATGAGGAGTATAGATAAGATCATAGCCTGCAGAACTCTGGCTCAGAGAATGCAGCAAGTTACCAAGTGGTCTTCCAAAGAAAAATAAACTAAAGAATATTGACCTCACGTGCTCAGAAAAAGGGTATC
>NW_015271841.1:0-380 GCF_001447785.1 Gekko japonicus
TGTGTGTGTATAGCAAGATCCAACAGGATAATTATCAGTTCCAGGGTGAGGTAGGATGAGGGGAACCCTGTGTGTAAACACTATCTCTTAGTACTGAGGGAGAACTTAAAACATAGCTAGGTGACAAAAATATTGATTGTGGTGGTTTAGAATTAACAGTGTGACAGTCCTAAATCCTCCCGTGGTCTAAATGCTCAGTAATACCAACCTTGAAATTTCCATTGGCCTCATGGCCTTTTCAATAAGTGAAATAAAAACAATTTGGCTAAGCAATGCCACATTTCAAAAGCCTCAAACCTGAGGGTTGTTGGGATCTGGGCTTGACAGGCAAAAATAGACTTGAGACACTGGTAACTTACAGAGTTAATCATTTCACTCTT
>NW_015271842.1:0-380 GCF_001447785.1 Gekko japonicus
ACCGGTTATAACCTGAGCCTGGGATCTCCATGACACCTGAATCAAGCAGTTTCTGAACAGCTTTGCAACTATTTAGTAGCTGTGGTTACTAACTTGCTTTTAAAATATTTTTCATCTTGTCTGGGTAGTTTCGGGTAGACCTGAAAATATATATATTTAAAGACATGGGGCAGGGGTCAAAACTACAATTCTCATCAGGCTTTTAAAACACTGGATGTGCAAAATATTACTGATCCAAACAGATTGGCAGCCGTTAATATCGCTATGTATGGATGAACACTGAATGCTAATAGTTTCAGGAAGCAGCTGTGTTGGTCTGCAGGTTCAAGTCTGGTAGTACCCTAGAGACAAACAAGGAATTCACTGCCACAGGAGGTGGT
>NW_015271843.1:0-380 GCF_001447785.1 Gekko japonicus
GATCAGATTTCCTTTCTCAATAAATGTGTTTGGCCTCAAAGTGCCACCTGCAGTTTAAAACAGCACACTGGAGTAAATGTAGTGGATTTCCTGTGAAATCTACAGATCTTAGAGGCAGCCCTGCCTGAGGCACCTCAGTTTCCTCCTTTACACTGAAAGGGAATTCTTCCCTCTGACTGCCAGCTTCCTTGGAATTGGTTGTTTCACAGGCTTCCTGACATCAGCACAATGCTCCTTTCCCTGCTACTGGGGCAATGTGAGAAGACCACTGAAGGAGCTCTTCCATGTGCCAGCACAAAACCCATTTTCTGAATGTTAATGCTGGAATAGGAAGGAACAGCAATTCCACAAATATCACCTTTATATGACATACAGATAGG
>NW_015271844.1:0-380 GCF_001447785.1 Gekko japonicus
CCCCTGGTCACAGTTCAATGATCCCATACCATACCTGCGTCATTTACAACCCTCCCTAAACATGGAAATAGTCTGCATTTCTTGCTACCCTATTTACCTGAATTTTCCCTTACCCTGCTAATTGCCCTACAGAGCTTCCGGAACTTTCAGAAAACCACTTCTTCTCACAAGAGTTTAGCCACCATTTTGGTTGCTTTGGCAACAGGTGACCAGAAATGGTGGCTGAACACTTCTGAGCAAAACGGTCCTTGAAAGAATTTAGGAACAGGCATGCAGGGAACAGGCATGCTTTGAAAGATGCTTGGGTGTGCTAGGAAGATTACCTTCTCTGGTAGGCAGGTAGGTGGCAGGCAAGCAGCCGGGGAGTTTGCTGCCCCCCC
>NW_015271845.1:0-380 GCF_001447785.1 Gekko japonicus
AACTCTTAACATATCAAATCTGAAAATTTAGAACTGGGTCTTCCTGTATGTCCTTAAGCACATTTCACAAGTGTAGAATCTGATAACTTGCTGGAAATTTAGCACAGAGAAAACCTTAGCCTTTTTAAAGTCTAAGTCCTTATGACTGTGGAAAGAAACATGAAAGCGTGCACAGCACAAATATCTCTCCACAGTTCAGAGCCCAAAGTGGGGTTTACTGGCTGCATTGTGCCTTTTAGTATTCATTACTATTTACTTCATCTGTACCCTGACTTTCTCCCTAATGGTAACCCGAAGTAGAAGAGTAGGTTTTTAATGCCACTTTTCTCTACCTTAAAGAATCTCAAGGAGGCTTACAATTGCCTTTCCCCTCCTCTCCC
>NW_015271846.1:0-380 GCF_001447785.1 Gekko japonicus
TATGTTCTTATGTTCTTATGTAAGACCCCTGGTGTAGAGGGGGCACGTCTCCAGCTATAGCAGATCCTTGAGCCTTACGCCCCCCCCATTCTCTGCCACCACTTGGCACGTGATGATGGGGAGACAGGAGGGGCAATCTGACATCGCTCCTGTGCAAAACCCTCCCTGCTGTCGTCATGTCAGGCTGGCTTTCTAGGATCCACCCAAAACTCTGGTAATGTGGCGTGAATCCCAGAGTGTCACCCCGATGTGATGACGTCACTTCTAGTTCTGCCCCAGAAGTGGTGCAGCAATGTGGTGTGATGTTGAATACCTTGTCCCTGCCCCCCCAATTTCTCCCATTGCACTGCCCGCTAGGCAGGGGTCATTTCCTGCAGGAG
>NW_015271847.1:0-380 GCF_001447785.1 Gekko japonicus
ATTGACTTCTCTTATGTTCTTATGTTCACAGGTAGGGCATAAAAGAAATCATGATTAATATTCATCACTTATATATTCCATTTTATTTTCCATTTTCTTCCCTTTGTGGAATTCCAGGCTGCATCTACCCATGTGGCACGTGGGGCAGTCTCCCATGTTGGTACCGACCTGTCTCAAGCCTGCTAAGCTTCAGGAAGACTGCTGTACTATGTATGACCTAAACCCATTTATTTAGCAGTTCTATTTGATTTAGAAAATGTGTCTGCGGACCCTCTGGAGACCTGCTCCTATGTCCCAACATTTGCTGTTTGAAAACAGATGCTTCATCTAGTTACTGTGATTAATGAGTCTTTGAGAAACCTATTTTCTAGCTTTAAAAA
>NW_015271848.1:0-380 GCF_001447785.1 Gekko japonicus
AATGGGGAGATAGGGCAGCCCTGTCTTGTGCCTCTGGTTAAAATAAAGTCTTTTGAACAAGTTCCATTGGTTAAGATACAAGCTTCCGGTGATCGGTAAATAGTGTTGATTAGGTTTAGGAATTTGGGTCCAAAGTCCATATGCGATAAGAGGGTAGTTAAATATTGCGTTTCCACTCTGTCAAATGCCTTTTCAAAGTCAACAGATAAGATGAATGACGATCGAATGCATTTTTTCTTGCAATATTGAATAATGTTGATAGCTTTGCGGGTGTTGTCAGTGATTTCACGTCTGGGTATAAAACCTGTTTGGTCAGCGTTAACGTTATGGCCAATGATTTGGTTAAGACGTGCCGTCATTACGGCGGTGCATATTTTGTA
>NW_015271849.1:0-380 GCF_001447785.1 Gekko japonicus
TAATGTGTCCTAATCTGGCTGACAGTGTAGTCCACTGTCTCTGAGTCCCTAGTAGACCACAGCAGTAAAGCAGTCTCCTCACAAGGAAGCAGAGAGGGAGAAGAAGCTTTCCATGCAGAAGGGAGTCTATGGAGCTTCTCCAGGCATGGCAAGGGTGGAGCAGGTTCCTCAAGGCAGGTCAGGAACTGAAAAGAGGAATCTCCACACAAACGTGGTGCTAGATGCTGGAGCAGAAGAACCAGCTTTTTACTTAGGAACAAAGGGCTAACAGGAGCTAATCAGACAAAACTGAGGTTGTGCCTCTTCCCTGGACCTCCTCCGTCTTCATTCCCAGAGGTCTGAGGGACAAGCTGGAGTAGGGTTGCCAGTCCCCAGGTCCC
>NW_015271850.1:0-380 GCF_001447785.1 Gekko japonicus
TCTCATTTATGTCAGATTCGACACCCCTGACACTGTTATGATGATGGTAAGAACGGGAGATTGCTTCTCCACCAGTCATTTGTGCGCAATGTCATCCAGCACCACTACTCTCTCTGTTACGAGAACATCTTTATCCCCAAAACAGTTTATTGGAGCCTTTCAGTAGGCCAAACGTGACTTATTTGTGAAGCGTGTTGCAGAAGAGGCCGTTCACATCTATTCTGGTTTGTATTTCACATGATTCACAGTGCAGGAACAAGATGTTCTCTTAGCTCCGTGTAGTCACTCTTGCATTGATGAAATCTGGTGAAGTGTGATTGGAGAGAGGGTGCTGGAGAGGAGGTACCTACCACCTGCCCTCTGGATCTGCTGGAATCTGA
>NW_015271851.1:0-380 GCF_001447785.1 Gekko japonicus
ATAGCAAATCAATCCACAAGATAACAGACTAATCTTCAGGTTCACTAATCAAAGTTATTGGAAGATCTTGAATGTTTGCTAAATCCATAGGAGTGAAATAAAATTCTCTAACAGAGTGTATGCACAAAGAAACAGTAAAAATATGATCTCCCACCTGCAGCCTGAATTGGTACAGTCCACCCTGTTATCTCAGAAGGCTACCACCATTCTTCTGCTCACACTATAGACTAGGTTAGTGGCTTCTATATCGTTCTCCTTTCCATTTAGGTACCGGGTGATTTTGCTGTTTCCCACTTAACCCCTATACATATCAGAGCTTAAAATATATACATACCAGAACTTCGGAGGTAAAAGAAATGGTTGCATGGTTGCTTAGGGAT
>NW_015271852.1:0-380 GCF_001447785.1 Gekko japonicus
CATACTAGATCTCCTTCATTTCCATTGTCTGTTTATTGCTTTGTAGCTCAGATCACATGGCAAGAATACAGCAAGTAGCTCCATCCGTACAAAGTGCAAATACACTTACGGTTTTGCTTGATACTTGTGGGTGGATATTGTGCTATATCCTGAAATTTTCCCAATGGTTCAGAAGCCCATTTATATTTCTGAAAAACCATAGGGACTGGTTTTTGAAAGTTATTTCATAAGCTACTACTTGAAATTGGAATGTGTCTTTATGCAGCCCCCGTCCCGCATTGCCTGCCACATGCACTGAGTTTGGAAGGATCAGTCCACAGTTAATAATATTTTAGAATCATTGCTTTAAGGAGACATACTATAAGTGAACTTTCTATGTT
>NW_015271853.1:0-380 GCF_001447785.1 Gekko japonicus
TTGTCCTCCATTTCCCTCCCCCATCCCTGGCTGCATCAAACAATTTCTCTGCACATAAGAATTTAATTAAAACTCTTCTGCAACTAACGGAAATCAATAGGAATTTGTCAGCTGTTCTCTGGAATTGTTCTGAAAGTAGCATTATCTTTTAAACTGTAAAAGACAAAGACTCCTGTGACATTTTAAATGTGAAGAGGTTTATTGTGATGAGCTTTCATAAGCAACATCCTGCCTCATTCATTACATTGGGAGGGACTGGTATACATACACATGAATTGAGGCTGGCTGGAGGATAAACCACAGGTGAAGATGACAGATGTTTTAAAGGATGGTGGAATGGGCTGTACACATATTCTTTAACCTGACATCAAATGCCTATG
>NW_015271854.1:0-380 GCF_001447785.1 Gekko japonicus
CGCCTTAATAGCTTTATCGGCCATTATATACACATAAATCAATCTGGCTTCATTCCGCAAAGAGAGCTTACTGACAATATTAGGAAAACCCTTGGTTTAATTTTTTACGCTAAACAACACTTAACAGATATTTGTTTCCTGGCCTTGGATATAGAAAAGGCGTTTGATAAGGTAGAACCCCTGTACTTATCAAAAGTAATTAGTGAAATGGGTTTCGGCCCCAATTTTCAAAAAATAATTCATGCATTATATAAATTGCCCAAGGCACACGTTGTTATTAATAACACTACATCAGATAATTTTCTTTTAACTCGCGGCACCCGTCAAGGGTGCCCGCTTTCACCCTTATTATTCGCCATTGCTATAGAGCCCCTAGCAAA
>NW_015271855.1:0-380 GCF_001447785.1 Gekko japonicus
ATAAACATAATAGCACTACAGAATGTAATTGTTATGGAAAATACAGTGTCACACTGGAGCTTCCATTACAAATATAATGTGTAGACGTCACCCACAGGTATACATCCAGGAATGGCTTTATAGAATAAGGGCAGACTGATATACAATAGTGTGTCTCATATGACCCCACCAGGAATGGGAGAGGAAATATGAACTTAACTACTCTGTTTTAGCTTAGGATTCATTTTGTTTTTTTGTACTTTTCATATTTTTAAGAAGCAAGAGAAATTTTTTAAACACATGCCAAAGCCAGAACCAAAAGTTTTATGTCTTGTCACTGCATACTTTCTGGAATTCTTTATTTAGTTTTCTAAAATTAGAACATACAAGAAGGGGGACCT
>NW_015271856.1:0-380 GCF_001447785.1 Gekko japonicus
TTTTTTTGTTCATGCACATCTAAAAAACTATCCCAATCATTTCAGCAGTAGTCAGTAAAGTGAAATATTATGCCTAGGTCTATAGCCATGGGCAGGCCTCTGAAGATGCCCAAAGATATTCTGAGAACTTTCTGGAGTCCTGAATTTACATTATACACAGGCATGGAAAGATATGTGGAGACCACATTTTCCCAGATTACTGAATTAAAAGTAAATTTGTTTCCTGCCTTCCAAAAGCTTAGCCAAGGTGTATACTGGCAACAGTCAATGATGGCCAGGCTCATTTCCTTTCCATGTTTTGGTCAATAATTGAGAACAGGGTGGCCTCTTTTATTCCTCCCTGTCCTATATTACTAGAACTACCGGTCACTGTATGAAAT
>NW_015271857.1:0-380 GCF_001447785.1 Gekko japonicus
CCAGTACTGATCCCTGCGGTACCTCACTATAGCTCTGATGGCAGAAGAACACCAAGGAGGGCTTCAGATCTAAAAATCTAAGTAGGTTCCGGCAGGAGATCCTTGAATTCAGATCATTAAGGATGTTAAAATGCCACATTGAATTGGACACAGGATCAGAATGACAACTAGTAAGGATGGACCAACATCAGATTTATGTGCTGCTTTGTATAATGAGCCCGTTAAAATTCGGGCAGCTACATTTTTCACCAGTTGTCATTTCCAAGCCCTTTTCAAAGGCAGTCCCATGCAGAACACATCACATTACCCTAATCTACTTGCATATTAGTGGACAAGTCAGGTTGACTCTGAGCTCCAGGCACAAATACATCCTCCTTAGA
>NW_015271858.1:0-380 GCF_001447785.1 Gekko japonicus
TTAACCACTCCCCAGCACTGTCCGGCAACACCAGGTGGGAACGAAAGGTCTTACGGGTGGGGCTTTCCTAGGACAGACACCTTGGATGTCAACAAATCAGAATGCTTAACAACCCTCAAGGTTAATAACCCTTCCTTTGTATAATGGAGCTTGGCTCACTTGTTTGAGACGCCTGAATTGGGTTTAACTTATTCCTGGCTTGGGGGCACACGTCATCCCCCTTCTGTATGACATCACGCGGCTGATGCAGACTGGAGTGCTGGCACCCACAACTAAACTGTGTACTCAAGGGGTCCTAGCTCAGGCAAGAGACTGGATCTTGAAGACTCACACATGGTTATGGAGAACCATTCAAAATCACAGAATCATAGAGTTGGAAG
>NW_015271859.1:0-380 GCF_001447785.1 Gekko japonicus
TAGAATGCGGCTGAAGCCCAAAAACATATCTACTGTGCCCCGCAGCAAAAGGAAGGTTGTTTATAAATCAGAAGGCCAGTCGGCTGTTATAGGGCAATCAAAAATAATTTTAACTTTCATGTTAGCATTTCTGTTGTTATTAACTTTCTAAAGCATCTAGTGAATGTAGGAACAAAATAATTTATTTTATTTATTTGTAGAGATGTGCAGAACACAGCTGGCTCTGGGGAGGGGGTGCAGATTCTTTCCCAGAATCCGCCGTCCTGTCTGGGGAGCCACGTATGGACTTACGGCATCAGCAGAAACAGTCAGTTTGGTTTTTATAACATTCTCTGTATGTGTGGTACCATCTTGGAGGCCAGGCTTTTTAAAAGGAAAAA
>NW_015271860.1:0-380 GCF_001447785.1 Gekko japonicus
GACTCTGCTATTTTTCCGGCATTCTAAACCACTGTCAGGATTGGCTCTGCCGGAGCCTCAGGTTTCTTACAGCCTCCTGCCCCTTCCTTTGGCTGGCCTTTGTGTCCCATCCGTGTCCCGGCATCTTTCCTAGCTTCTGGAGCGTTCCTAGCTCCACCGTAGCTGTCAGCCTCCTCAGCCTCTCTCTGCTGCTGCTCCCCTCCCCTCATTTCCCCAAACACCAGATTTCAAATCTCGCAGCCAGATGGCTGAGCCTTATTCTTGCAGCAGTAGTGGTGTGTCACTTCTGCCCAC
This sequence comes from Gekko japonicus, assembly GCF_001447785.1. Classification (NCBI taxonomy): domain Eukaryota; kingdom Metazoa; phylum Chordata; class Lepidosauria; order Squamata; family Gekkonidae; genus Gekko; species Gekko japonicus. The sequence goes on from NW_015271860.1 coordinate 295, forward strand.
TTCCGCTGGCTTGCCAGCCACAGTGGCATTGCGACCGTATACCAGGAACCTCCTGATTGCTCTGTTAGTCTTTTACCTTGAAAACC
>NW_015271861.1:0-380 GCF_001447785.1 Gekko japonicus
TTGATCTGAGTTTTGCAAACTGGCAAGTATATCACCAAAACAAACAAAAAGGCGTAATTGAGTATATGGAAATTCAGAGACAAAGTGTAGAGTAAAAACTGAAGAACCTGTGAACGTATCGCAGCTCTGACGTGTTGGTGAGAAGCCTTGGAGGTTGCCAGGAAGCCTCCTATCTGCCAATCTCCTCATAGGATGCTCCTTTTTGCTGTCAAAGAGGTAGAAAGAGATCTTGCTGAATGAATCACATGGTGTCATCTCATATCTTATGGGTGAGAGGTCTTTAAAAGAAAGAAAATGATGGTTGAGAAGGTGTTGCAAAGCTGGCCTTTTAATGTTATCACTATTGTTTTCTCTTGTCCCTTTCATAGCTTGGAATTTAA
>NW_015271862.1:0-380 GCF_001447785.1 Gekko japonicus
GTTGAGACGGAACCTGAAGCCGATTACCATGAAACTGACAGAAGCGGGAGTTAGATATCGATGGCTGCCGTCAGGATACCTGCAGGTTCGCCTTAATGGCAACAATTACCAAGCTGATGACTTTGACACGGGCATGGCCATACTGAGGGCATTGAAAATCGACTTCTCCCCGACGGAGCAACAATCGATAAATATGAAAAAGAGAAGGCAGGAAGATCCTGATTTTCCTGCACCGTGGAGCAGGATCCCAATCCGGCAGAGCACTATTGCTGATGAGTGAACTGACATCCTGAGGGCTTCATTGAAACTGTTGCTTTATTGTTACAAGTTATTCTTTCTGACCTTACTGAAAAGTCATGTTTATGCTCTCTGGGGTTTGG
>NW_015271863.1:0-380 GCF_001447785.1 Gekko japonicus
CAGTGCTGGGGCCAGTGCTATTTAATTTGCTCAGAAATAATCCGGAATTGGGGGGAGAGGGGAGACAGTGTAGTGGCCAAGTTAGCAGATGGCACCAAGTGATTCAGGATGGGGACAACCAAGGCTCACTGTGAAGAGCTCCCAAAATACTAGAATTCAGTGGAGTCGATGGGCAGTAGATTCATGACAGACTACAGGAAGTACCTTTTAAGTCAACGAGTGATTAAAACATAGATTTTGCTGCCAGAGGATGTAATGGCCACAGACATAGATGGTTTTAAAGTAGATTAGACAGATCAGTGGCTTCTAGCTATGATGACTAAAGGAAAACTCCACATTCAGAGACCGTTAACCTTTGAACACCAGTGCCAGGAGGCAAC
>NW_015271864.1:0-380 GCF_001447785.1 Gekko japonicus
CCCCCCCCTGGTATCCTCCCGGGGCCCATTGTGCGACGTTCCATGACCCCCCCACCGGCGGCCATAGCCACGGATGCGCCGGTGGTCCCGCCGCCAAGATGAGGGCCGGGTTCGTCGGCCCCGCGACAGGGTGCGTCGGAGCTGGTGGCAGCGGTTGAAACCCGGGCGCCGCGTGGAAGGCACTGGGCTGCGCCGCTTGAAGCACCGCCGCCTGGGAGCCCGGGAGCCACGGGCCCTGGGGGAACTGGGGCATCTGGGTGCTCGCCGCCCCCGGCCATAGGCCCGTTGCAGCAACATACTGCCCCGGCTGGTATGGGGGCGGATGTCCGTGACCCGCCGCGTCTGGCTGAGTGGGCCAAAAGGGTCCCGGTGCTCCGGGC
>NW_015271865.1:0-380 GCF_001447785.1 Gekko japonicus
GAGAGGAACACAATCAGTGCTTTCTCTGCCTCTTATTCTACTTCCTCGCTGAGGAGAACGATTGCATTTTACGCGGAGGGGAGACGGCGCATGGGTGTGCCCCAGCTGTGGTTCCCATCATCATTGGCTCAGAGTGTGCTTACCGACAGGGTGCAAGGAACGTAATTAATATTCTAGGGCAACCCGTGAGACTCATTCCTGTGAGACGCTCGCCCCTTGCTGATCCACCACCTGTCTGCATGGCAGGTGTGGCACTGGCTCTTCCAATTGGTCCCCCTCCCCAACCGTAACCCCATGCAGGCAGGCTTGGAAACGGGACCAAAATTTAGCTCCCCGTCTGCTTGTCAAAATGAATACTCATTTGAAAACTGAGGTATTCC
>NW_015271866.1:0-380 GCF_001447785.1 Gekko japonicus
ATCACCTGTGAAAAGCAGACAGCAAGGCACCAGAATAATGATCATTTCTGAAGATTTCCAAAGTGTACCAAAATGTATTTTTAGCCATCATATTACTTACATCAAACATTATGGGAGATTCAGTTTGGGTCTTGGTTACTTAATTATGAAAGACACACCCCTAGTGTCTCAGTGGCTAAGGGGTTTCCTAATGACTTGACTAAGACAAATATTGATGATTTCTGTCTTGGTCAACTTCTCCAAAGCAAAGATTAATTTTTGACAGTTACCCTTAATTAGAATAATCTTGAACTTCTTAGATGGAGCTTTTAATGAGTAGATATCACCACTCAAACACATTACACCATACTATTGTCATCTTCTGGGCATGAAACAGCGGT
>NW_015271867.1:0-380 GCF_001447785.1 Gekko japonicus
CTCTGTGATTCTATGATTCTGTTCTACGTTCCCACCCAGTGACCCTGCCACAAGCACTGCCCTGTCTCCCGTCCCGTCCCACAATGCTGTAAATTAATCTAGCTCAAAGCATCCAACATTCCAGCACAACCATGTGGCCCTTAATCCCCCTGAAGGAGATTCAGGACAGTACAGTAGCCAGGACCCTTGGAACAGCCAGGAGGGAGGGAGAAGAGCCAAAAGAGAGGAGTCACTTACCACCTCCTGACAAAATGGGTCCAAGTTGATCTCATATCGGCCAGCTAGATACCCTTCCTGACAGGCTGTGCTTCCCTTGCCTTTGAGGTTCAGCTCCCCTGTACTGTATAAGTGACCAATGCTATGAGTGCCACAGCAGAGCC
>NW_015271868.1:0-380 GCF_001447785.1 Gekko japonicus
AGGAGGAGGAGGAGGAGGAGGAGCAGCTGCTCTTGGGTTACTCATAGGGTTACTCACCTGCTGTAGGCACACTAACGTTATACTGAGGTAAGATAAACAAGAAGGCAGTCTTGGCTGTAACCTGCAGAGACAAAACACATCCCTGGGTTAGCTGGCTTGAAAATCCCAACGAAGGAAACGTCATGGTCAGAGACACTTATTTGCCCTCCTGTCCTCCTAACAAAGCGTTTACATCACAGGGGTGGAAGGGAACCCACTGCTCACCGAGCCTCCTCCACTCAATCCTCCTACCCCGAAGCCCGTTGCAAAAAAGGTGTCAGGAAACTGAACACTCCCAATTACCAGACGACCTGAGGGACGCTACTTCCCAAACGTTCCCG
>NW_015271869.1:0-380 GCF_001447785.1 Gekko japonicus
GAGCCGTGCTATAAGCTCTTGTAGTTGCAGGTATTGACACCAAGGAGCTTGTTTCCCCATTATCTGATCAAAGTGGTGCTTGCTCCGTATTGCCCCTTTATCTACCAGGTTTATAGGGCGGCTAAACCCCCCACTTATCCAGTCCTCAAAAGCCCCTGGGGATAAACCCGGCTGAAACCAATCCTGGCCCACAAATGTGGCTAATTGGGAAACCCTCTGAGGTCGTAAATTTTTTGTCTTGTCCCACATCGCAACTGCTGTGGCGAGTAGAAAATTATGCTTGATCGTCTTTGGCCTAGCAGACGGTTTTATCCAAAGAATCTCCTGAAGCTTGTACGGGGCAGTATAAACCTGTTCAATTACTCTCCACTTCTGCTGAT
>NW_015271870.1:0-380 GCF_001447785.1 Gekko japonicus
CTTTTGAATTCTAGTCAACCATGTTCTTTCAAAAAGTTTCTTTTATTACTTTTAGATCTCGATGCACAGGTTTTGCTGTCAATAAAATCAGAGATAATCCTCATATAACAGTCAATTGTTTCTTCAAATCTCAAGATCCAAGCTTCTGCATAAAGATCAACATCAGCATTAAAATATGGTCATAAGGATGGATGATGTCTGCAAAAATATGTTGCTAACCTCATGGCTTCCAGTGCAGCATGAATTCAGAGCAGAGAGCATTTAACAGGGGAGAGAGGTATGGTCACAGGAATCAATTTGTACTGCAGTCACACATTATTTTTAGAACAATACATTGTTAATTATTTTTAGAACATTTGTGAACATTCAAATAAAAATTA
>NW_015271871.1:0-380 GCF_001447785.1 Gekko japonicus
TCTTAACCACTACACCAGACTGGCTTTAGTAAGGCCAACTCCTGTGTCCAAAAGAAGGCAAAACCATGAGACAGTAGTATGTATATCTGTCTGGCAAGAGACTGTGGGTGCCAACTCCTTGCAGGCAGAACCTGGGCAGTTCCTGTGCGCAGTTTCTCCTAGCACTGGAATTCTTAAGGGTACAAAAGCACCCATCGAGTTAGGAATAAATATTAACATTATTTTTCCCCCTGGGAAATCAAGCCACGGGGTTTTGTTCCAAACCTACACAAGCTGGGGAGTCATCCGGTGAAGCATGTGCTGGTCTCTATCCCTCCAGACTGCAGGTGGTGGTCGCATGTCTAAAATGCAGTGCTCAAGAGCAATGCTCCCTGTAAGCT
>NW_015271872.1:0-380 GCF_001447785.1 Gekko japonicus
TATTTCAGAAGTAGTAGGCAAATACAAACGTGAGGAGATGAACCTGCCATGCCAGATGATGTCATCGGTCCATTTACCTCAGTACCGTCTGCTGTGACCAACAGTAGTTCTCTAGCATCTTGGGCAGAGAAAGGCCTTTCCCACACTTGCTACATGAAATCCTTCCACTGGAGATGCCAGGGACTGAGCCTGGATGCTCTACATGCAGCGTGTGTCCCCTATCAGTGAGCTTCCAGTCAAGGATTTTAGAGGAGCTTGGCTTCCATGCCATAGAGATTTGGGAGTGGAGAGAGACATGTAGAATAGAGATGGGCACAAGCCACACTTTTGCTGTTTGGTTCAGCTGTGAACCACAAACCGACTCACAAACCAGGAGGTTG
>NW_015271873.1:0-380 GCF_001447785.1 Gekko japonicus
GCCAGGGTATGCTCTGCATCATGAAGTATAAAGAAATGGGCCTCCAAGGTATTTGCAGAAGTCTCACAGGAGAGTTTTGGACCATCAGAACGGAACTCTCCAGAAACTAATTCCCAAAAGAGAGAGGAATCTTTAAGTTTGGCAGCCTGAAGCCAGACCACATTGAGTGCTTCTCTCTTTTTCTTTTGGATTAATTTTTTGGTATTGTTTTAAAGCAAACAAAACTGTGGGGAGTTTTGACAGGTTCAATAGCTTCTAGTTATCAAACTTGGCTGTTAGTTGTTTTTTAACTGTCAAACATTTGTGATCAAACCACGGCTGTGAGAGAGATCTTACTTTTGTATACTCTGGGGCAGTGTTGCTTTTAATAAACAGATCTT
>NW_015271874.1:0-380 GCF_001447785.1 Gekko japonicus
GCACACTCCCCCCCCCAACTTACCCCACAAAACAGACAAAAAACCCCACCATCCTCACCACAAAAATAGATCTCTTCCTATTACAATTTAGAACACTTCTTGTTCCAGCCATCTCTGGACTGGTTTTGTACTTAAAGAACAGAAAAAAGCAAAAATAAACATTCACATGTAACCATGACAGACACAAATCCTAACCTCAATTAAGCGCGTCACATTGAGCAGCCCTTTAGAAAGACTTTAAATCATCCCCCATTATCTTCACAAATTGTTCAGTTTAATATCTCTGATTATGTCATTTATAGATTCAAGCCTAGAAATCTTCGCTATTATTAAGAAACTTAGCTTTACATAACCTATTAATTGTACTATCTAGCTAATCA
>NW_015271875.1:0-380 GCF_001447785.1 Gekko japonicus
CTTACAGTTCTTTGTGGGGTGGGGGGAGACGTAATAGTTGTACTTTCTACTCTAATATGGGTTACAATGACCCAGGCAGCATCGTAACACATGCTGGAGGAAGGGAATGCAACTCTGGCTAAAATTCTGCTGTAGCGTTAAGCGGTTAAACGGAGAGACACCCAACCCGGCAACATCTTACTTCCAAGGTGCAAAGACACAGATCAGCCGGGACTGAAATGCTAACAGCCACTCCTAGCTGAAGAGGAAATGAACTGGGAGAAGAGGCTGGAAGTCGGGACCCAGGAGGTCCAGAGAGCACAGGGCTTCCAACCTCCTGGTGGGGTCTGGAGGTCATGCAGAATTATAACAGATCAGGCCCCCTGGAGAAAAGGGCTGCT
>NW_015271876.1:0-380 GCF_001447785.1 Gekko japonicus
GAGAGTTGGGTGAGATAGAGTGCAAAGGTCGACTGGATCCAACCCAAGATCAACTTGGATTGTATCATTATCTCCATTACAAGAGAGGACTGGATGGGCATGAGTTCTCTGCTTCACATCTAAGACAAGTAATTCCATTTCTGTCCTAGACTTACTGGATCCATTCATCCTGAGTAATACAGGTCTGGATCCCACAATTTGTGGATTGTGTCTCCAGGGAAGAGTGGTAAAATAGATTGGCTGGGACAGAGTTTCTTTACTGCTCAAACCCTGGTATTCTTCTCCACCCACACTGAGGTAAGGGTGGATACTAATCTGAAGTGATATTTCCAGATGTGAATACTGATCATGGCTAATTTTCTGAGATGAATGTCTTCAAT
>NW_015271877.1:0-380 GCF_001447785.1 Gekko japonicus
ACAATCCTACGCATGTCAATTTCAATCAACCTATGAAGTTTCAGTCTACATATAAAACTCAATGCACACACTGATCCCACACATTCAGTATCTATAGAAAAATTTACATAAGTGAAAGGAAACTTAAGAACAATGATCTACCATCAGAAAATACAAAAGTACAAAAATAAGGCGGGTGAACTAGTCCATGACATCTGGGCAGGAGCACCCACCCACGCTTCCTTATGTCAATTTCAATCAGGCATTTAAAGGGCCATGTTCATACATAGACTGGTTCAAGATCTCACATTACGTAAACTGAAAGCAACCTTTAGAATCCAGAGCCCTTAAAAAGGAAACTTACAGAAAACAGGCAAGATCTAAAGACACATTCAAACCCA
>NW_015271878.1:0-380 GCF_001447785.1 Gekko japonicus
CAATCTCTTCCTCTTCTTCCTCTTCCTTTTTTTTTTGGTTCAATATACTTGAACTGCGGAAAAAATGGGGAAAATTGCACACCCCTACTGGCTTTCCCGCCGCTGTGTTTCTGAGCCGCGCCGTTATATATTTTTAGCTCAGGTTCTGCTTTCCACTGACTTTTTCCCCTTGGTGTGAGCTGCCTCAGACATCAATAGGATTACAAGGTGAGATATGCATTTCTTTCTTTCTTTTAAATTAAGCTTGGTCAGCCTTATTTCCCAGATGTTGCAGATGTGGGCCTCAGAGGAGCGAGGGACAGCAGCTTCCCTAATACCATCTCCAAGTCAGGTTAGGGCAGAGGTAGGGTCACCAAACTCCAGGTGGCACCTGGAGATCT
>NW_015271879.1:0-380 GCF_001447785.1 Gekko japonicus
GGGGTGGCTGTTACCTTAGATCCTTTTCAGCTCCCGCCAGCGCTCAAGTCATTCCATGAGTTGTGATCCCACACACTATACACACATTCTAACTGTAGAGGAATAAGAATCCAAAATCAATACAGCTGCTGTCAAGGAAATAAAAGATTGTCTGAGGAAATAAACACGAGTTCAGTAAAAGAGGGGTTGTAGACAGCACTAGGAGGAGGAGCATTTGCAAGGAGGAGAACCTGAAAGTGGAGGAAGTCTCTCAGAGGATGGAAGATACTACATGCTATTGGTAGGAAGGGATATAGAGTTGCCGGATTTCACATATTGATTTAAGATAACTAGGGATGCCAGACTTCAGGATGGACATCCCCTGGAATTACAGCTCATCT
>NW_015271880.1:0-380 GCF_001447785.1 Gekko japonicus
GGTGGCCAGTTTGTTAGGGAAACCAAAGAAGGTCTAAGCATCTATCTCCCTCTGCATACCTTTTCCTAGCAAGTCTACAAAAGGCATTTAAACATACCTGCAATGAGATTAACACTTAATAACTGGAATGTTTCAAACAAAAGGTTGAACCTAGACTAAAATTTCCACTAAAGAAATTTCTACCAGTTCCAGTTGCTCACCCCAATTTGTCCCTCCTGCTGTTCCTGGGGGGTCCCCTGTCCACCAGGAGGAGGAGTTTAGGGAGATCAGTGAGCTGTTGCTAGGAGGAGAGGTGGCAGGAATGTTCCATTCTGATTGCAGAAAATTTAGTTCAACCCAAAAGAGTGCTCCAGTTTATGGACAATGAGACTGCCCCCCCC
>NW_015271881.1:0-380 GCF_001447785.1 Gekko japonicus
AAAGAGTGAAGGAGGAAAGATTTCAACCACCGACACAGAAAGTCAGAGGAACCTGAGAATGAGCCCCGTCCCACCTAAACAGACTCACAGATGCTACTGCAACAGATGAAAGAACTGAGCAGAAAGCCACATCTTTCCCCCCTTGGGCACGTGCAGTCAAGGCTGTGCCACTGAGTCAAGAGCATTTTTGCGCCTGGAACCCAGCTGTAGCAGTATCCACATCAAAGATCCGCACAGGAGCGGAGCCCATGCACACGATACACAGAGAGCAAGAAAGAAAGGTTACTTATCCTTTACTGGTTTTCAAGGGGTCATTCTGTGCCATCACACAAAGAGGACTCAAGCCGGAGCAGAGTACCATGCTAAACCTGCAACAGCTA
>NW_015271882.1:0-380 GCF_001447785.1 Gekko japonicus
CAAAGTATACTAACAGGAGAGGGAGATTATATAAGAACAGGAAAGCTTAGTGACCAATCATGGCATGGAGTAGGGCTGGTAAAACGCCACAGAAGACATGATTTTGCACAGAGATATATGGGGCCAAGGAGTCAGACCAGACCAGTTCCCAGAAGGCTTGCGGCCGATTATCGTCCTGACACTCCTGTGCACAGCCTCGATGCATTTAATCATATATTACTTGCCATAAATCTTCAAGTATCCTCTCTTCATGAGGAACCTAGCTCTGTAAAGACATCCCTGAATCTTCCCGGGGTGGACAGACAGAAAAGAGATCAGAGGCCCCGGTCACACGGGCTGGTAAATGCAGGAGGGAAGAGTGGCTGTTTGCCCCGGGGCAA
>NW_015271883.1:0-380 GCF_001447785.1 Gekko japonicus
CCGGATCGTGGGCACTGAAAACAACCGGTTGCCCTGGTCACCCACTGTGTCCGTACACAGCTGTGTTGTTTGACCCTGTGGGGTGGGGTGTGTGTGCGAGAGCCGTTAAAGAAAGGAACAATCCCTAACTTGCCTCTTGTTGATACCTCCCTGCAGAGGTTTCTCACTTGGGTGTGAGGTTCAGTATTTGCTTTGTGTTGTTGTTTTTTTTAAATAAAAATTGCGGGACTTTAGAGCTTCAGGGTCTGTTGTCCTGGAGATCCACTATGCAAGATTTGTGTGTGTGTGTGGGGGGGTTGTTTGCAGAAACTGTAACAGGAACTCGGGAAGGAAAGCCGCTTTATGGTCTAAATTTAAAAACAGAGAGGAAAGGAGGGGGG
>NW_015271884.1:0-380 GCF_001447785.1 Gekko japonicus
GAAATAATGCAGTTGAACTTTTTTGTAATCTAAACAATGGAGGAAGAAGAATAGTTACCTAAATACTATCTCCAATACACTTAAGGTATAAACTAAGCAATAGTTTCTCTTTGTCTGCATTTCACTATGGTGTGTTTTTAGGGAGGCAATGGATACAGGACTCCCGTACATTAACTGAAGACCATGGAGAAATGGGACATTTGGAAAGGTGTGAGAAAATTACCCTTATGAAATTCCCTCACCTGCACAACTACAAATAGTGAAGGAGCGGCCCTCCCTTGTCTTCAGGGCATGTTAAACATCTATTGTAGCTGTTTCCAAAATTTCACAACCCTAGGACTCCCAGAGTCCTGTCATATGTCAGACAAATCCATTCAAAG
>NW_015271885.1:0-380 GCF_001447785.1 Gekko japonicus
GTTCAAAGCACCCTCCCCTCTCCTGGAGATCGAGTACCAATCAGAGCAAACTTCCCTGAACTAAATGCACCATTGACTCGGAATGAGGCTATTCCACGTTTTTATAAAACCAAGAGAGCCATTTAAAAAAAAAAATCCAGTGAAACAAGACTGAAAATAGACAGGGGCTCTCGCAAAGGCGAGTCCTCAACCAGGGTGCATCTGTCGTGGGAGCGGCCATCTTGGGAGCCGTCAGCCCGAGGAAGTTTTCACTCCTTCCCACCCGTCCCACCCACATGCGAAGGGTCAATTTGGGATGCTTTAGGCTACCCTGTGAGCCATCCATCACTGAGGGCTGATTCATAGCTCACTTTTGAAGGGTCCTTCAAATGACACAACAC
>NW_015271886.1:0-380 GCF_001447785.1 Gekko japonicus
TCAGTCTCTGAACCAAGTCTGGAGCAGAATGAACCAGGGACAGGTCATGCTCTTAATCATATAATGAAGCACATCTGTTTCCGCTACAAATTTCCCTCCTCTCTTTGTACTGATTAGAGCCAACCATTAGGATTGCCAAAACTCTTTGAGACTTTTTCAAATGGATTTCTGTCTCAGAACACCATCAGGTGAAGAGGAAAGGAGATCAGCAAGATGGGTGTCCGATAGTTTGGGCTCCAACTAACCTGGGCATGTCACAAACACAGAAACAGCTAGCAGGAAGTGACATCGCTAAGCTTTTAGTAGAAACCCCTGCGAGAGGGGAGGGAGTAAGGGAGGATTTTTTGACCATGTCAACATGGCAAATGGGGTTCAGTGTG
>NW_015271887.1:0-380 GCF_001447785.1 Gekko japonicus
CCTGGGCTGGGCTAGGTGACCTTTTGACACCTCCCTCCCCTTTTGCAGTATTCTTTGCCGACGTAAAGACTTGCTGTTCATTGTTTTGATTCTCAATTAGGTCCTGATGTCCCTGCATGAAATGTTCCCTGCAGTGCATGCGGCAGAAATGGCTGTCCAGAGAAATCCCCATTCTTGGGAGGCCTGGCAGACTTTGGGACGTGCTCAACTTGGATTAGGAGAAATCACATTGGTAAGTGCATACTGCCCCCCCCTCCAATAAATGCCACTGTCGCCTTCAGAATTCTGTATACCAGCATTACTATATACATGTCAGCAAGCTGTCAAAAGCAATTTGTTTTTGTTTTAAGGAATGCAAGACAAGGATTTTGATCAGAATC
>NW_015271888.1:0-380 GCF_001447785.1 Gekko japonicus
CATTCTTTGCATGGGAGGAAAAGGGAGAGCTGGGGTGGTGCACCTGTGAGTAGATGGAGGGGTCATTGCTGTGGCTTTTGCCCTGAGAGTGGGGAAAGCAATGCGTGGGAAAGGGAGCACAAATCCTGCAGCCCAATTTCTGCTTTTTTACCAAGGCCAGGGCTGGCCACCCCCAGGCGAGTCAAGGGAAGTGGCACGGTGGCTCACGGCTGCTCCTTGTGAGACAGGCAGCCCAGCCAAGCCCTGCAACCACAGCAGCAGCTGGCCGAGCCACATGCAAGATGCGCCTTTCTCAGCTCTCCCCATCAGGTTGCAGGTGCTTATATGAGCTGGGGGCACCTGGAGTTTGGCACCTTAGAGGAACGGAAGAGCTTTGGTCT
>NW_015271889.1:0-380 GCF_001447785.1 Gekko japonicus
CTGTTAAGCCTTTGCAAGAGGATGACATTGCCCGGCCCACATTCGTTCATTCTATACAGCCTCCTTTCTGCTGAGATAGCAACCCCATATGCTCAGGGTAATGGGGACAAATGGTTTCTCTCTGTCTCTTCATCTTGATATTTGGTTATGCTTCTTTAGCCAATCTATGTTCTTCCAATCTTCTCTCTTTTTATTCCCGGCTCCTCAGGTCATTGCAGGGCGCAATTCTACGGCCGACAACACACACCTCTGTCCTCATCCGGTAATTAATTCCATGTAGTATAGACAGACTGTTAGCTTTGTTCCTAGGCTCTGCACCTAATTTCTTCCTCAGGAGATGGCGTACCATATGATTGTAATGTTTCTATCATTTAAGGGGT
>NW_015271890.1:0-380 GCF_001447785.1 Gekko japonicus
AGCTGACGAGGCGATTGACATCTGCCGAATTACCTCCCTTTCCAGATGTGCAAGGCTTTTGGCTGTACGAGCTCAACAGCAGGGTCTGGCAGAACTACAGGCAGATGTGTCTCGACTGGGTCGACCACGAGGACGAGCCGTCCACCTGGAACAAAGGCTTGCCCTCTTGCCCCTGCTCTCTGGAGGAAGCGACGGCCAACAGAGGCTTCGCACCCAGCAAAACAGGTGCCCTGAGAAGACGCTTCCCGTGGCTCCCAGACAGCAGGACACGCAAAACAAGTGTACTGGGTAAAGTGGTTCGGATTCAAGCTGGTTCAGTCAATTAGTGCCCCGACCTTAATGGCCCAGGCGAGCCCAACCTTGTCAGATCTCGGAAGCTA
>NW_015271891.1:0-380 GCF_001447785.1 Gekko japonicus
CCCACTGTTTGATTTACTGAGATGAAAACTTAAGGAACGGAGTCTGCGTGCCTCGTCCTCCCACCCGGATTTTTGCATTTTTCCAGTCTTGGTCTCACCAAAGTTTGGAAGGGACAACTATTTACAAGTTATCTCAATTTTTTAAAAACAAAAACAAAATGTTTACAAAATACATATATATTTAGTGAAGGACCTTCTTTAAATACACTGACGCTCTAGAAATAAATTCTTTATTTTTTATATATATATTTTACTATTTATATAAAAAATACAATGTCATTTCAAAACATTTAAATGCCATTTAAAAGACAAAATCCGGAATCACAGAAGGCTATGTGTCATTAGCGACTTGTTTAGCATGCTGAGAAAGAATGTCGCCA
>NW_015271892.1:0-380 GCF_001447785.1 Gekko japonicus
CTGGTGAATCATAGATTACTTTTTTCTAGAAAACTTGGTTTTCATGCAGCTGTTTTGAAACATTTGTTCAAAGGCTATTTCTCGTTTAACAGAAACAGTCTTCTAAATATTACTCATGTTGTAAAGCATTGTGTCTTCCTAAGAATCAGTCATACAGAACCTATCTTTGAAAGTGGGTTGCCGAAGGCGTAGAATGAAGACTGAAATTCTAAAACATTCATTTCTACATTTTTGGGAGATCTTAATTACTTCCTGCATAGGGTTGGCAGGTCCAAAGTAGAAGAAAAACTATAGAAACATTGATTTCTCTCAGCTTTATTGATAGACACTTTTAAATATACTAACACCTGTCAATAATTCAGGTGGGTAGCCATGTTGGT
>NW_015271893.1:0-380 GCF_001447785.1 Gekko japonicus
ATCCAATTATTCCACCTCCCTCCTTTTTTCATTCTTACGGCCTCATGTCAGACCCACAACCCTCTGTTTAAGAGGGTGGGCAAGCTAGTTCCCTCTGGGTCACATCAGAGGCTGAAAACATCTGGCCTCCCAACCCAAGCTGTGAAGGGAAGGGCCAGGTATTCCCAAAGCACTACTGTGTGGCAGCATTCTCTGATTACCAGTAATTATTCTTAAAGTGACCCACTCTGAGAATGCACATTTGAAATGACTTAGACTCATGTTATGGTTGTGAAACACTTTAATGATTCCTGTAGCTTAGACCAACCTTCCCCCCATGCCCACTCCGTTTGGAGACTCCAAGGAATCTTAAGGAAGGTCAAAAGAGTTTATGGAACCTA
>NW_015271894.1:0-379 GCF_001447785.1 Gekko japonicus
AGCATTTCCTACACTGCTCGATTTGTCTCACCCTTCCTTATGTGGCAGACACACTCCAGGGATTGGGCCCGGCCTCTGTGGGCAGAGCCTGATGTGCAGAATCGTGTTGGTGTGACTTTGCTGCACTTCCGACCCCGCAGCGTGCCCACCCGCCGAGTCCTGCCCGCAGTCAGGAAGGCTTTTAAACCGTGAAAAGTTCACCAGCAGTATTGCTGGTTCCTCCTCCCTCCCACCCCTCCGCCACCCACAATCTCATGCCTCCCATTGAATGATTCAAGGCAAGGTGAATCACAGGGAAGAGGAAATTTCCATTATTGGGGGCAATCGTGAACAGGCCTTCGAAGGAGAACGGGGTGCGCTCCAGTGGCTTTTGTGTGAT
>NW_015271895.1:0-380 GCF_001447785.1 Gekko japonicus
CAGCTTAGAGGGAACACTGGACTCCCTGCTCATCTGTTTAGAGGAGAAAAGTAGAAGGGAAATCTACAAGCGCTGCTTGAGCTGTGGATGACAGACATTTTGAAGCAAGCATTAAAGGGTGGGGCACCTGAAAGGTGTCTGGAGATGTGCATGCTAATGGCCATGAGCCAGCAGTGGACTCCCCGCTGATCAGAGATGCTTGGCTCACCCGCTCCTAGGAAATGGGAGACTGTGACAGGGGCATGTGGGAAGAGCTTTCCTTTCCTGTTATGACGGATGCCATGGGAAAGACTCTCAGACAGCCACACTCATATAAGAGATCCCATATCTGGGAAACCGGAGATGTTTCTGAAGCCCCTGCAATGTCACAGAGGCCTCCG
>NW_015271896.1:0-380 GCF_001447785.1 Gekko japonicus
CCCCCCAGCTCAGCCACTGAAGATCCTTGTCGACAAATGTCTGGCAGCGCCCCTCTCCCTTCCCAAAAGGCTGCCTCCCGAACCCATCGCTTCCTGGCACCTCACCCCAAACTGAATGTTCGGGCCGCCCGCCAGGTGCCTGAGAAATTCTGCAATAATTACTCAAAACGAGCGAACAATGTGTCCTGACAGAGGGGAAGGAGCGGGGCCTGCCAGCTAATCTCCGAGCCCCCCTCCTTTCCCCCCTCCACTGCCACGTGCCCCCTGCCAGGGCCCGAAGGTCTGGTGCGTGCCAACAGCAGTGAGGGTCAGGGCAGGAAACGGTGAAGGGGACGGCACAGAAACGGTGGGAAGCCGTGTGGGTCAGGGAGGACCGAGGG
>NW_015271897.1:0-379 GCF_001447785.1 Gekko japonicus
CTGTTGTGACCAAATCCAGAAGCAAGCAAGCTTGGGGTTCACCAGAACGGTGTTAACTGAAACACAGAAAAGGAGGGAAAGAAAAGCTGACCTTGCTGAGCGCAAGGCTGCTGCTTGTGATACTTTTAAGGTGAAACGGAAGAGGTGCCATGTATACTAAATGAGGTTGGTTTGTGCCCGCTGCAGAATGGTTTCAGGTTGCGCCAAAGCTCTGGAGACAGAGAAGGGTGGCTGCTGTCCCTTGGAAAATATGACACCCAGAAAAAATAAGCAGGAGTTCAGTGGCCTCTTAAAAAATGGGCAGGGTTTTAGTCCAGCCCACAAGCTCTAGTCCATTTTACTTACGTTATTTTATAGTCCAACTCTCTTACTGGGACTC
>NW_015271898.1:0-380 GCF_001447785.1 Gekko japonicus
GCACTCTGCAGGAGCATAGCTGAAAGAGCTTAGCAGGGAGCATTGCATCATGCCTCACAGCCGTTGGTTTAAACACCCTAACATTTCAGCTTCTGTTTGCCGCGTGCCCCTTTCCTCACAGCCCTTGGTGGGAGAGGTCTGGGATTTGATCCTTAGGGCGAAGTGGGCCATATCAAACTCTCCCGTGCTGCCTGCTAGAAACCAGGGAGAAGGGCTGCATGAAATCCCGAATCCCCCTCCCCGGTATTTGTAGAATGCCCCCCCTCTATACACCTGGCTCTGTACGGCCCTGTTGAGACTGTTTGTTATGTCTCTAAAAAATAAAACAATATTTTAAAAAAAGAGAGACAATGTTCCCTCTAAGCTGAGTCAGGGTGAGC
>NW_015271899.1:0-379 GCF_001447785.1 Gekko japonicus
AAGCAAAGAGCCAGTCCTGGCTTTCTTCCACCACTCTGGAGCAGGTGGTGCATCAGAAGAGCCCAGTCCCTTCATTTCTCCAGGGAGTACCCATTTGGAAACAGCTGTCTCTATTACAGGAAGATGCTTGGCTTAAGATCGCCCAATATTTTGGGGCTGGGACCAGGCCCCGTTGCACCCATTTTGTGTTGATACCCAATGATCTCAGAATCCCAGAAGTGCCCACAGGCTCGACAAGTCTGTTCTCTTTCCCACCCCAGTCTTCATTGTATGTAGGACCAAGCACGCTCTGAACCAGTGTACTGACAGTGTTACATTCTGGCTGAATATGAATGTGAAAGCCACTTTGGCCCATTCTGCATGTAGCATTTATTTATTT
>NW_015271900.1:0-379 GCF_001447785.1 Gekko japonicus
TTTTTCATCGATTTGATGGTTTGTTCTAATTCTTGGCTGGTGAAGGGAGAATCGAGAACATCTTGGTGCTCTGGAGTCAATTTATTTAGTTGATGTAGGGAGTTGAGAAAGGCTTGTATAGCGCCTAAATCTGGGTTTGTGGTTGAATATAGCTTTTTGTAGAAAGTTGTAAGTATCTGAAGAATGTCTTTGTTTGAATGTTGTATGATGTTTAAATTGTCACGCAGGCCTTTGATGTGTCTGTCTGCTTATCTTTTCTTGATTCTCCAGGATAGGAATTTTAGCCTTTTTGCAGTTTTGGTAGTGTTGTTTTTATAGTAATTAAAGTCTGTCTTTAAGATTTCGGTAGTTTCCAGCATCTCTAGCTGTTTACGGGCAT
>NW_015271901.1:0-379 GCF_001447785.1 Gekko japonicus
CACAAGGCCACCCTAAGCGGTGAAAGTTCAGTTTACAACGTTGTTTAGAAGCATCTTAAGATGAGGGATCCTACCTGAAGGATGAGCCGACTTGGACTTTACCTGCTTGATTAAGTGCGGATGAGTGATGAGAACAGTTTCTAGTTGTGCTGAATGTACCTTTCTTCCTCTTGGGCCTCTTGCGTGCCATGTCTCAAGTGTGTGGGCGCCTCTGCCATGACGACTTTGGAACCAGGTTAGTGAGCGCTGCCAGCAACTCCACAATTGTGGTAAATAGAAGTGCTGCTATGATGGAGAGTCAGACGTGGGCGGAAGAGGGATTTAAATAGGAAAAATTAATGGTCCCAAGAAAGGCGTAAAACTGCAGCTTGAAGTAAAT
>NW_015271902.1:0-379 GCF_001447785.1 Gekko japonicus
AATATGATCAGGCACTTCTAACTCTTTCTTTGTGGTAGAAAGAAACAACTCAGCCCAGGCAGTAGTACTGCCATTGTTGTGTACCGAATACTCAAGGCCATGTGACAATACTGGTAACTTGCAATTTTCCTTCCTTGCTTTTTGATAATGCTGGGACTTCACTGACAAAAAACCCAGCTCATTTATATCTAAAATTCTGCAGATCAAGAAGGATTAGGGCATGAACACAAATAATATATAATAAATTAGAAAATGATTTAAAACAACTGGAGAGGAGAAATAAGGATATGTAAGTGGGGAGAACCCCCACAACTCCCCCCAAACCCATAGTACAAATTCTTCAACCAGAACCAAGAAAAAAGACATGCTCTGACTTAAA
>NW_015271903.1:0-379 GCF_001447785.1 Gekko japonicus
TTGTTTGGCTGTGGGTCCTGACACCTTCCCAGGTGCAAGAGGGAGAGCTTCAAGGGAAAGGGAAACGTTAGTGGAAGGCTTCTTCTACCTGTGGAAAGAGCTCCTGCTAGGAAAATGGATTTGTGGGATCCAGCCTGCTTTATTTAATCAAGTTCAGTATTTGGGATTTGAATCATAACTTCGTTGTACCCCTAATTAAAAACTTCAATGATTAAAGAGAAAAGAGGACATATAGCTGACAGCCAAAGGAGACAAATCTCACCAGGAAAACGAGGTTGGTGTTTTGGTAGAGTGCGCGTGCGACACAGATGCGTTGCCTCTGGCCTCCACTTAAGTTAATTCCCTAATGGATACAGCAGAGAACGAATGAACGAACGAA
>NW_015271904.1:0-379 GCF_001447785.1 Gekko japonicus
GGTACAGTACTTCACTGTAGGGCACGATCAGAGAACCCCAGTTCACAACACACACAGAGAATTCTTCTCTTAAAGTTGGTTCCACTGATTTCCCCCCTAATGCTTTTTATTTCTAATAACTGCTGGTTTTTAACGTTTAAGCAGCTCAGTGGTTTCTATGGATTTTGATGAGCTTTGTGCATTGATACTTTAGCATGAATACAAAACACTAAATCTGTTTATTTTTTATTGTTTTTGTAAAAAAGCACGAACCACCTTGGGAATCAGATTTTTTTACTGAGGAGCAGGAGAATTTAAAATACGCACAAATGAATGCCTACCGAATATTCGTTCTCTTAGAAAATAGTCAGGGACTTTAAGAACATAAGAGACGCCAATG
>NW_015271905.1:0-379 GCF_001447785.1 Gekko japonicus
GCAGTGCGAATGCCAAATGTGGCACGGCTCTTCTGTCTTTACACTGCTAAAGCCGCTATAGTGGAAGAGGCAAAAGAAAAGAATTGGGTTGAAATTTCTACTCAGCTATAAAGTACACATGGATATTCTCGGCTCAGACAATCTTTCTCTCTCTGCATAAAATAACTCTCAGAAGTCTTTTAAAGGATTGAATGGTACAGCCCCATGTATTCCTCGAAGCAAAGGTTGGATCCAGTGTAAATGGATAAAATTCTAGTTGTCGGGTGACATGGCCTCACACATCTGAAATTTCACTAATCCTCGAGAGACTTGTTTAAACTGGACCAATCTTACTCAAGCCAAGTGGCAAAGGGAACAATCCTAAACAGATCTACTCAGA
>NW_015271906.1:0-380 GCF_001447785.1 Gekko japonicus
AGGCAGTCCTTCAGGTATATTGGCCCCAACCTTATAGGACTTTTAATTGTGCCTGGGAACAAATTAGTTGCCAGTGTAGATGCGCCAAGATATGGTCCCTATGACCATATCATGGAGACCCTATGACCCACTCCAGTCAACATCCTGGTTGCAACATTCTGTACCAGGTGAAGTTTTTGAACACTTCTTAAGGTCAGCCCCATGTAGACCACATTGCAGTAATCTAATCTAGATGTAACCAGGGCATGCACTACAGTGGCCAGATATTTTCTGCTCAGGAAAGGCCTTCTTTGATATGGTCTTAGAAATCTGATGGGTAACCACATATAAATGAATCTTGCAACAACAACGCCAAAAGTGTGGAACTCCTTCCACAGGAA
>NW_015271907.1:0-379 GCF_001447785.1 Gekko japonicus
TTTTTTTTTTTTACTGCAGTTATCTTTTCGTCCACAACTGTAACATAATACCATAGACACCTGTTAAAACTGACACTGTGATAGAAACAAATGAAATAGGAACAGAGGTTGGGGGAAAAAAGAGAAAAGAAACGAAAAGACAAAGGGTGGTAGAACCTCAAAAAGGGATGTAACAGTAGTTCCCAAGTTATCATCTATTACTGTTGCTATGGACGTTGTGCTTATCTTGTATATATTTCGGTTTTGGCATATTTTGACGAGGGAAAGTTGAGCACCTCCTTAACTGCCTCTCTGAAAAACCACAATACGGAACCAAAACCGTGACTGAACAGAAACCTCCCCCAATAAATTATAAATTTAAGAGGATTGTTTCCTTTGA
>NW_015271908.1:0-380 GCF_001447785.1 Gekko japonicus
GGTTTGAGAAATGCTCGAATGTAGCTTGTCATGTGATGGAGTCTTCAAAGCATACCCTCTGATGCTATACTTAGTACTCAGAATTTCCAGTTCTTCTGAATTTAGTTGGACTCAATCCAAGTAGATGGGCATAGGATTGCAGTCTTGTTCTTTTAAGTTACTTTTCCTGTTCTGGTATTGTACTCAATATGGTATACAAATTATCACATTAATGTGGGATCATTCATGATGTCAAAGAAAATAGACAGTAACTTACTGTGCTGTTCTTTGGTTGTGATTGCATGCTTATACGTCTTGCTTGGCTAGCAACCTAGGCAGGGGGTTCTGTTTCCTTCACCTATAGAAAAGGTTTAGGAGAACATAAGAACATAAGAGACGCC
>NW_015271909.1:0-379 GCF_001447785.1 Gekko japonicus
GTTATGCTGAAACACGGCTTGGGTTAAAAGGTGGTATAGAAATTCGGTATGTAATTGGGCACCTTTCAAAAGCACGGTAGCCGTAAAAGCACGCTTCCAATTAAACCTCAGATGCTTGGCAGAATGAAAGCGTTTTTCACTTGTTTCAGAAAGGGAACCAAGGAAGAGCATGGGGAGGGGGGCGCGATCAGAAGATAATGTGTTCCTGTAGTTACAGAATCACAACTGAAGATTCATGCAGTATTTAAGCAGCTAAACGGTGTTTTGATGCAGAGGGCAAGGTGTGTAGAATCACTGGTTTGGAGCCCAGGTAATGGCGGGGGGAGCACATTCTTCCTCCCCCAGCCCACTTTGCATGTGCATATCCTGACTGCAGCAA
>NW_015271910.1:0-379 GCF_001447785.1 Gekko japonicus
TGTTGAAGTCACAGAGATGCTGCTATAAGCCAGGAAACCCATGCGCAGAAGACAACAGATGCTGTCTTTGCATATATGCCTTATTAATGACACCAGTCTTGGCTATATTTGTGGAAGCACAGATACGAGCTGAGACCCAAATACCAAGCCCTCCTTAGGGACTCCTTAGGCGTTAGTGGTTTTCCTGATATTGTTGATTCAAATTGCAAGTGAAGGGTCATTGTCAGGGGCAAGGAAGTTTGCCCTGAGTTACAATTGGAGAATTGTACATGGAGTAAATCTGTATATTCAGTCCATGATTTCCAAACCCTCTTGTCCTTATACTCTTCAATTTCCCACACGAACTTGGAATGGACCAAGTGCTCAGGATGAGAAGAAA
>NW_015271911.1:0-379 GCF_001447785.1 Gekko japonicus
AGTGGGGATTTTAACATAGGTTTTCCAGGTCATGGTCTGATGCTTCAGTTATTACACCACACTGGGATACTGACACAATTTATTCCAACAAACAAAACAACATCATGAGGGCTGCCAACTTTTGAGGAGGGGTCTGTGCTTACAGTAACAAGCAGCAGGTGATGACGTCCCGTTTCCATATTGTGATAAAGTCCATGGGTGAATCCCTAAAGGTACACTAGTTGAAAAGTTGGAAATCCGGAACAAAGCTCTAATGAGTGCCACCACCTGGGAATCAGCCATACCTAAAACTGTATCTCCAGTCACCAGATATTTTCTGGGTAAACCTAGAGCAAATATGCCCTTAGAGTATGACTGTCAGCTATGCTGCCATGGGGGT
>NW_015271912.1:0-379 GCF_001447785.1 Gekko japonicus
CTGCCCATTATCATACCCAATCTTGGGCCTGAAGGTAGCTGCTACATCTTTCCTGATGGTGTTGAGCCCTCAATGCTTCAGAGTGCTTCGTCTGTATTACTCTTCATCGCACAATGTTGATTGGTCTACATCATGGGAGTTGGGGTCATCCTTGCCCTTGCCTTAACAGCTTTTGTCTCTTAACTACTAGATTGTAATGTCTGGGAAATTCAGATTTATCTTGACTTGCAGCACTGGAATAAACAGCCTCTTTGAAACTTTTTTGCTCTGTTTGTACTTGGATGTAATGGAGAAGATGATGGGTAAGCTTCTAAGCCATAGATATGCCTGTGTGACTGTCACGCCCTGGCTCGTCGTGGGGTGGCTGCCCCCTGCTGGC
>NW_015271913.1:0-379 GCF_001447785.1 Gekko japonicus
TAGTGCTGCCATGGATGACACCAGGTCCAACGCCTGTGAGGAGGTGGCAGCTTCCACATGGATGTTGAAGTCCCCTAAGACCACCAGTCTCAGGAACTCCAGGGCCCAGCCAACTACTGCCTTCAGCAGGCTCAGAAGGGTGTCTGCTGGGCCACTAGGTGGTCAGTACACCAAGCAGGCAGCCAAACTCTTCTCAGCATCCCAAACCAGGCCAACACAATCAATACTGGCCATCTTAGGGTCGGAGAGTGCTCTGAAGGAGAAACCCACTCAGATATGGCCACCCCCTGCCCTTCTGTTCGAGATTGATGGAGGACCAAGAAAACTGGTGGGGCCAATTATTTCAGGGTGACTGTTTCACCCTCCTGTGTCCAGGTCT
>NW_015271914.1:0-379 GCF_001447785.1 Gekko japonicus
CTTTTTCTACAACAAGACCCCTGAACAGGCATCAGACATTTTGTGGACCATATAAGATGGGCTCAGATTCAAGCGGGGTCTGCACTGGGCATAGAAGTGGTGTGAATGTTTCAAACACTGAGAATGCAGTGTTTGAGTTCCCCTGATGAAATTTCTCAGAATTATTGCTTCTTTAATTTCTATAAATTGCAGTGGTCTCTCCCCACTGTAGCTGCCTACAACTAATATCACCTGAAACCTGAGCTCATAGATTTTCCATAGATGGGAGTCTATTACCAGACCTGTGAGACTGTGGAAACTGTGGTATTCTTAGTTAAGCTAGTTCTGTCAGGAAATCATTTGGTCGTTGTTTTATGGTGGTAGAAAGTGCTGTCAAGTT
>NW_015271915.1:0-379 GCF_001447785.1 Gekko japonicus
AGATCAGGGTATGGGAGTGAGTTGCTTACCCTGCAGTCATGAACCAGCTGCAGGGAATGGAATCTAAAGGTCTTCTGGGGCCTGATTTGGCTCAGAACAAAGGTATGGGGATAGGAGGGCCTCCTGTCTTCACTGCATGTCACTTTTTCAAGAAGAAACAACCCCTGTGGACCTTTAAAATGCTTTTCCCTAAAGCTGCCGTATGGGCTACAGAGAAAGCAAGACCAGAGACACTGAACCCAACTAGTTACAAAACGTAACATGCAGTTTCTCTCTATATGTGCAGCTAATCATTGCAACCCCCCCCAACCCAGACACCCACAGCTCAGATGACAGATCATGCAAATGGAGGTTCTCTAGCACAAGAGAGGGGGAGGGG
>NW_015271916.1:0-379 GCF_001447785.1 Gekko japonicus
TGACAGAATTTTAATAATAACCCCTGAACATAAGAGGGCATTATTGGTGTTGATCAACAAGTATAAGCAGAATGTAAATATACTAGCTAAATCTGGATAACCTTTCTGAATAACCCAAGCTTGTAACATTCATAAGAGGTGACTTACTGGCTCAGTCACATGGTTAAATCAAGATCAGTGTCCTGTTCTACACCAGTTCTAAGTATTATGACTTCTTGAACAGTACATGGTGCTAAAAGCAGAGTATTCCCAGCTTCCACAAATTTAATAATTTAGTACAGACCTGCACAACATAAGGCCCAAGAGCCAAAAGTAGTCCTCTCACTGACGAATCATGGATCCCGGGAAAAGGCCTAATACCCATTGTGCATTTCCCATT
>NW_015271917.1:0-379 GCF_001447785.1 Gekko japonicus
GAGAATCACCTCTTCTTCACCATCAGCCCCAGAAGCAGAGAGGCAGTCGTGTGTCAGGTTCTTTACTACTCACAATTATAAACCCACTTATTGCAAAAGTGGTAACAAACAAAAATAATGAAAGTGAAATGGGATCAAGAGGTTTGAGATCACATGACGGAGGTCCAAATCAGGCTCAGAAAGGAAAACAGAAGCTGTAAGAAACTGGAACAGAGAAAGTTTATTGCAGAGAACCGTGGTGATAGCTCAAGTAGACAGAGCAATACTAAAGTATGTTTAAGCACAAAATACCACACAGCCTGCCAATACTAGTACCCGGTTCTGGCCTTCACACAACCCTCATGGAGCATCGTGTACCTCAGACAATAAGGAGATGGGA
>NW_015271918.1:0-379 GCF_001447785.1 Gekko japonicus
TGTTCAAACTGGATTCAGAAAAGAAAGAGTCTGTCAGCAGATTATGATGGAATCATGACACAAGTTTTTATTCCACTCCACTAATCAGATAACAGAAATCTGATACTTTTTGAGATATTCCTGTGAATGGCATGGGGTCAATGAAGTCCCTGAACCTGCCTAGAAAAAGCTGCCCTCAGTAAGTATGCTGAAATACCCCAGGACAGTCATTGTAGGGACCTGAACACCTACTGAGATGCCATGTCCGCTAGCTAAGCTGGTGCATCTTTTGGTAAGATAGGAAGAAGATAAACTAGCAGGAACCCTAACATCCCATATATTCAACACCACAATCATAAAGCAAAAGCTAGCTTGCTGTTTATGCTGGAAATTTGTAATT
>NW_015271919.1:0-379 GCF_001447785.1 Gekko japonicus
AAATTCCACTGGAAGAGAAACCCAGCTGTGACACAACCCACACACATTTATTGACTAGGATGGAGTTCTGAAACCAATGGCGTTTAGAAATTGCTGAGAAGGGCTATGATTGGGTGCATTCTGAACATTATAAACTGCACCTGAGGGGGGAGGTATGGTTGAAGGCCATGGTGGCAGATGTATTTTCCCCTTGCCTATATTTATGGTTTTTTCAAAAGTTATGCCGGGGTTAACATCATACATGACATCATGCTGGTGCTGAGGGCACGCCTAAGGCTAAGGAGGCTTAGAATGTCCACCCTGATATACCCCCTTGCTATGCTGGGACCAGAGGTCCACTGATCTGATTCCATTGCAGTGCTGGTACACCACTGACACA
>NW_015271920.1:0-379 GCF_001447785.1 Gekko japonicus
CCTTCTGTTCCATGGAACACTCCAGCGGACCTAACGGAACCTGGTATCAAAGAGGAATCGTTCTGCCCACGGTTTACACGGCGGCTGTGTGCTTCCCCATTTCCCCCCTTCCTCTGTGGCCCGAGATGAGAAGAGAGGCCGGTGAGTTAATTAAAAAGACAACTTTGCTTGTAAAAGGAGATCGAAGACATTACGCATGAGGGCACGGCAAAGCCCGGGCTTGGGAAAAGGTATTTTGTCTCATTAAGATTCATTCGAGGCACATCCTCATTCTATTTTAATGCTCTCCGCATGCTGAGAGTTATGGAGGGACAGCTGCCAAGCAGTCGGCCTGGAAGACGTCTGTGAGCTGCGCTTCCTTGCCCAGTGAAGCCACACT
>NW_015271921.1:0-379 GCF_001447785.1 Gekko japonicus
CACTCCTAAATGTGCAGGACGAGGAATTAAAAATGTTTGACAACACCTGTATGCTTCGAGGCAGTTCATCGCTACATACTAGATAAAATTATTCCATATTTACAGAACTCTCTCTCAAGGACAGCTTGCTAGATTTCAGTTTTAAAACATTCCTAGATTCTAGCTTTTGCTTAGAAAGGGTTTTACTGGTCAAGATCCCCGCTGTCAAGTACTACAAACATGTCAGAACTACTTTATTTCTACATAGCAGTAACTTTAGATTAAGCAGTTTCCTTAACCTTATAAAGTATCAATAAATATTTCAAGCTATACTGAAGGAATTTTTTTATAAGCAACTTTGAACTTTCACACACATCCCTGCAGTGAATATAGAGAAAAA
>NW_015271922.1:0-379 GCF_001447785.1 Gekko japonicus
CTAGTTAGTCCTTACAGTGGGTTAAAATCCTCTTATCAGCTGCTGATGGTCTGTCAGAATGAATGCGTATTGCTCATTCGTTATGGAAATCAGTCTAAGGAGGACTTGGCTGGGGCCCGTAAGGAGGGAGAGATTTCTTCCTGATTGTTAAAAGAGTCTCCCTGAAAGGACGCCCTTGAGAAGGGCTCTCCACAAACCAGTAAAATGATGGTTTCGGTTCTACAATGACCATCTGAATTGACTCCTTGCAGCTTGCATACACCGTGTCAGCTTGCAAAGAGAAAGAAACGTGTAATTTGAAGACCATTCCTTTGTGGATCCTTTTTGAAATGCCCTGTGGAGGAACTGTGATTTTTGCATACAAACAGAGGTCCATCAG
>NW_015271923.1:0-379 GCF_001447785.1 Gekko japonicus
GGCCATCCAGGTGAGGGCCACATGTACATTAAACTGTAGTATAACGGAACAGCTGAAGAAGACACTTTTATAAGGACATTGGATTGCAGTCTATTGCACTGTTTATTGTGTGCATCAAATGGCTTTTAATGCATTATCTTCTACTTAAATTACGTTACTTTCTTGAGAGTCGAACCAAGTGTTCATGCTGCAGTGCTGAAAATATTGAAAGCTGGCACCTCAGGGAGAAGTGTAGTCAAGAAAGCTTATCTCTGATACTGAGTTTTCTGCGCGGAGGGAATTTTGGTGTTTCGATCTGCTTTCTGTCTTGCAAGTACATTTACAGTCTGGCCAAACTAGACACTGGGAGTTCCATGAATGGAACATCCATGAATGGAAC
>NW_015271924.1:0-379 GCF_001447785.1 Gekko japonicus
CATACATTTTGAAGTATCCATTAAAGTATCTCATTCCTTTCACAATCATTGCTGATCCTGCAGCATGATGTGGATTTTGTTTTGTTTCTCAGGGCTTTCTGAAGGCCAGCTGAATTCTACACACAGTTCTCTTGCCACAATGTTCAAGCAAACAATGAAATAAGCTCAGAGAAGAGAGAGGTCATGGAAGTCCCATGATGTTTAGAAGCTCATCTGAGACTGTAGTGGATCAGATGTGTTGATGTGTTTAGGGGGTGGGTGGGATCCAGTAGGATCCAGCTCCTTCTGTGGATAGGGAATAGTGAAGAACTAAGGAAGAGGCCAAGGGATAAAAGGTGGAAGAGAGACAACATATATGAGAATGTATGAAAGAAAAGAT
>NW_015271925.1:0-379 GCF_001447785.1 Gekko japonicus
CCCCCCCCCTCAATAGAGGGCTTGGGGGTTTTTCTTCTCAGTGTGCCCTCTCCCTTCAAATGCGGCACATACTCTGCCCCTTATGGCGGCAAACGAGAAAGGCGACGGGTTTCTCTCCACTCTGGAGGGAGACTCCAGTGTTGAATATAGAGGAGAAAAAGACCGCATGGCAAAAAAGTGAGCCACGGTGACGTCGGAAGATCGAGCGGGGAGCAATGCAAAGCACACAAAAAAGCACGCGAAGGAGCCCGCGCCGGCGCCAGCAGCCATTTTAAAAGCTTCTGGCCGACATACCCAAAAAGACAGGACCGGCAAGCAGTGCCTATGCCCGCACCAACAACGCTCTGAAAAACATGGGCATAGTGAGAACCCCCACGCA
>NW_015271926.1:0-379 GCF_001447785.1 Gekko japonicus
AAAAAGGTTTAAACACAGTTGTAAATCCACATTTCTACATGGCCATCAACAGGTTTCAAAAAAAATGATACAAGCATATTTAAAACCGCATTCCTGTCTTTCATACAGACTTGCCAACAGCGGGAGAAGAGGCTCAAAAGTGCATTGAGTGGCATGTATGAAATCTGTGTGTTGGTTACAGTTTCCTCCTTTTGCCATTGGGGAGCTGCATGGAGCATTTGGAAGGTAGTCAGGGCTGTGGGTTTTATTTTGTTTTTAAGCAATCAAATGTGTATTCCAACGACTATGCCCTAGTGCACATGATCCAGCCAAAATTAAGTACTTAAGTGGATGTTTTTAGCTGTGATGTAGATGGCCCAGGCTAGCCTGACCTTCTCAG
>NW_015271927.1:0-379 GCF_001447785.1 Gekko japonicus
AGTGCAACTTTCACCCACTGACCTCAGAAAATTTATGAACCGAATAGCGAAGACGTCTGTTTCCAAATGCCCTCCTGCCTCTTTCGCTCAGGGGGCCAGATCTCTGTGTTCTGTTTCCCATTAAATCGGAAGCTTCCTTTGCTGAAACACTCCCCCGGTCACTGGCCTATCAAGGCATTTTGAAGGGACCATGCGGAAGGCATTAACTGGATTAACTGGAAAGAGCCACTCTTTCAGAAAGAATGCTCAGAATTTGAGTGACGTCAACTCTCTTGCTCGTTGGTGGGGTCGTTAGTTTAAATGTTTATACCCACAAACAAACCACAGCCCACGCAACACCTTCTATTAGGACCAGCTGCAATGTTCCCTCTAAGCTGTG
>NW_015271928.1:0-379 GCF_001447785.1 Gekko japonicus
GGGGGGGGCAGTGATGACACGCAGCCAAGCGAAAGCCTAACCCCTTTCTTCCCCTGCCACTGAATGGGAAGCAAAATTTGCCTCTGCCCTTTCCGATGCGGACTGCCTCGAGTTAAGCAAAAAGGATGAGGTGGAAGAGCATGCAAGCGGGTGTTGGTATCGAGGTTCTAAACTATTTGTTCCTTTGGCATTGTGGGGTGAAATCATGACTACGATTCATGGAAATAAGTTGGCAGGACATTTGGGCTTTGTCAAATCCTTGCATTTGTTGCAGAGACAGTTTTTGTGGCCCGGAATGCGCAAGGATCTTTCTCTGTTTGTTAAGTCATGTCAAACCTGCATTATGTGCAAATCCCACCCAGGGAAGCCCCCGGCCTGC
>NW_015271929.1:0-379 GCF_001447785.1 Gekko japonicus
ACTTAACCACTACACCAAACTGGCCCCTCCCTTCACCAAAGCCCGCCCCCCTAAGGCTCCGCCCTCAAATCTCCCGGAATTTCCAACCTCGGAGCTCGCAGCCCTAGGCCTGAAAGACAGACAGCCGGTATTTCTTGCTCATAAATGGTATCAGACTTGCCATTGCCGAAGAGGGCCATGCAGTGTTTCTGTAGGTCGAAGCACTGCCCGGTATAACAACTTGCACTTTTGCCACAGGGTGTCCCATCTTGCTTATAGACGTCTGGCGGGCAATCAGCCGTAGTCCCGTTGCAGTACTCTGCAAGATCACAGTCTGTAGCGGCCGGTCTGCACATTGTTCCCTCTGGTAAATACTGTTGGCAAAAACAAACCCACAGCT
>NW_015271930.1:0-379 GCF_001447785.1 Gekko japonicus
AGTCTGAGTAGACAATACGTGACCTTGATGGACCAGTGGTGTTGTTCAGTACAAGGCAGCTTCATGGGTCTTCTCTATTCCCTTGGAAAGACGTATTTGTCTGGATTTTCTGATGGATTAGTGCTTTTTTTTTTTTTTTTAAATCAACCTCTGTACCCACCTATGAAATATAGTTGCTGGAACATCTTGTGAAGCTTTCCCCACCCAACCTATTATGCCTTGGGCTGGATCCTGTGGATCGATTCTGGTAACAGTGGCACTTTCCTCCGCTGTCAGGAGCATCTCCTCTGGTAGGTCTCCTCTGTTATGTCCCCAGGAGAGTGTCATGCTCCGCGGAGAACAATCTACTGGTGATTTTTTGTTGTTGTTCAGTCGCACA
>NW_015271931.1:0-379 GCF_001447785.1 Gekko japonicus
CTTGGTACAGTCCTGTACACAGTTTTCTAAATAAAAGATGGGGTGACATGGTTTCACTCTAGCAAAGCGCACAGCCAAATCAGTCTGCCCAGCAGCATGGCATAGTGTTTGGCATGTTGCACTAGGGTCTTGTTCAGTTCTCCACTGGGCCATGAAAGTTCACTTGGGGGACCTTGGCTCAGTCAGAGTAACCTACTTCACAGTATTGCTGTAAGGATACAATGCATAAATGGAGAATGAAGTGTTAAGCTGCTTTGAGTCATATTAGGAAGGAAAATAGGTGGAATAACTGTCAGCAGCCATGGTGGGCCCATGCCCCCGGTTCTGACAGGGCTGCTGCCACTCAGTTGTGCCTTCTGCCTACACCAGGGTTACCATT
>NW_015271932.1:0-379 GCF_001447785.1 Gekko japonicus
CGTTCCTGCTCAAAAATAGCCCTGGTTTTCAAAGCTTACAGTTTAAACGACGTCAACTGCACTATACTGAACCGTATTTTAAAAGGCAACATTAAGGCTTTCTTATCCAGCTACTGGTTCTTACCCAGTGTCTTCCATTAAGGCCAAAGTGATTCGGGAGAACACCCTGTTCTGAGTGTGGGATCCAGTCATGGCTTCATTCTGTAAGTTAGCGCCACCAATTAACAGGTCAATAAGGCCAATCGCTTTTCTGAACTCAAAGTATTCTAAAGACTGCCTCTGTGCAAAGCTATTCATTTCACATGGATAACGTTTGCGCTTAAAAAGACCTGTTCCCACTAAAATTATGCACTGTTCAGGAAGGGACTGTGGAACTTTA
>NW_015271933.1:0-379 GCF_001447785.1 Gekko japonicus
CTGAGCTACAGCTCTTGTTTTGTTCACTAATGGCCTCACCTGCAGGTAAAACTTCTTCTCTTTGGCCACGGAAACAAAGGGTAGGATGAACAGAGCCTTTTTGCGGGTTTCTAGCACTCTCTTCAGGATGAGTAATTCAGCAACCAGAGTTTTCCCAGCACTTGTAGGAGCTGAAAGTAATGGTGAGAAAATCTTTTAATTTGGAGGAGAAAGATTCAGCAGCTGGAAGCAAACCTAGAACTTTTTAAATTAAGAAAAACTGAACAATATATTGTACAGACTTCACAATACTTCATTAATCCTTATTCCAATATTCCATTATTTCTACAGTAAAAAGAGTTGCCTATATCGAAAAAGAAGATCTCAGAAGTATTTTGGC
>NW_015271934.1:0-379 GCF_001447785.1 Gekko japonicus
CCAAAGATGCCCGTGCTCATGCTTTGGAGCATCCCCGGAGGGAGGCATTCTAGAGAGCAAGCATCTGTCGGCCGGCACGATAACCCCGATTACTCTCTGACGCTCTTGGTATTTTTGTTTTCCAGTGCAAGAAGAAGCACACCCTGGTGTGCCCAGACTTCTCCAAGAACGGAGTCTGTCCCAAGGGGTCCCAGTGCAAACTGCAGCACCTTCGGCGGAAGGGCCGTGCCTGGCAGACCAGCCCCGGAGACCCCTGCCAACATGAGTGTTCGGCGCCAAAGCAGGCACGCCTTGCGGAGCAGAGAACAGGGTAAGGAGGTGCCACCACCGGGGAGCTGCCATCTTTTCTCCTCTTTCTAAGAGCCAGTTTGGTGTAGTG
>NW_015271935.1:0-379 GCF_001447785.1 Gekko japonicus
ATACTTGGAGAATACTCCACAAATTTATGTTTGGGAATATCTGGGAAACATTTAACACCCTCAAAAAAAGAGTTTTGAAGAGATATTTTGGGAGTAAATGCATTTGGGTTCTCTCATACATTTTGCTTCTTAGACCGTAACAGACTGATAGCATGTTTTAAAATTTAAGGGACGTGAGCAAGAGAATATTCAGTCAGCCATCTAACCATAAAAAATAACTAGACCATGAAATAATTGCAGAACACACAACAAAGGATCTGATAGGGGGAAAAAACCCTCTAGAACTTTGGGAAAACATTCTATTTGATATATGTATAAAAGCAAATACATACGGGGCTTCAGAAAGATACTAGATTTACTGAATATTACAAGCCAGGAT
>NW_015271936.1:0-379 GCF_001447785.1 Gekko japonicus
TCTCTGTTGGAAAAGATAAATGAGAATAAATGAAAATAAATAAAAACAGGCAAACAGCAAATTCCCTCAACATTATACCTTCGGGATCTACACAAACTAGGCACAGGTCATGCCAGTGACAATACTGGCATCCCTATAGTAGAGAACAGAGAGCAGCCTTCATGGGACATCAGCAGTATCCTGCTTCCAGATCGCTCCTGACCCCTCAACCATACCACAGGAAAAGGAATGCTGCCTGACATAGGATGGGGCTGCAATCCCAGGTCTCAAAAGAGTCCCACCATCCAGTTCACAAGACCAGCTTCGGAATAGATGGTCCCCTAATGTTGGTCGTATTTGGGGATCAGTTGGCCCAATTTGTAGAAGCTTGGAGTTTATT
>NW_015271937.1:0-379 GCF_001447785.1 Gekko japonicus
CCCTTATGTGCGTGGTTCTCCCTGCACAGATCCTCTTGAACTACCTACCTGTGGAGAGGGCCTTATGGAGTTCCCTACTGAAGAAACAGAGGTGAGTTAATGTTTTCTCTAGCCTCCATTCTCTTCTTGTGTACAGCTCACCAACTTCTCTTCTTGGAGCCCGACAATGAGGATAGCACATTGGCTCCCTGATCCAGGCACGACCGTAGTGTTAATTTTGTCCTTAGCCTCCAAAGTTGAGCAGCACGGTATCAGGTAAACTCTTTTTTAGGGCGTCTTTTAGATTTTCTAGTTGATTCTTTAATGTTTAATCTGTTAGTGAAATGAAAATAACTGTGTACTTCAGACTTAATTTTAGCAATGTTTTAAAAGAATCAGG
>NW_015271938.1:0-379 GCF_001447785.1 Gekko japonicus
AGTGGTCTGACTCCGTAGAAGGCAGCTTGGTGTGTTCAGTGGTGCAAAGGTATTTTTAAAAACGAAACACTGCTTTGACTCAGAGATGCTGCTGGCAACGGGAGCCGTTCTGACCTTCACACGAATCTTCCTTATTAAACCCAACCTGGAAGGAATAGAGATTCCTTTAATTGTCGCCAGCCAAAGAAAACTCTCATGTAGGCAGAGCCAGCAAAAAACACTTTCGGAACCCGAGCACACTCCCCAATCCGATCTACTGCTTTTGAGTGATCCCCCAAACTGACTCTCTGAAGAAGCAGTCTTATTCTACCATACTCCTGCTTTGAGATGCGGAAGTCCACTTGCAGCTGGGACTGGGAGGAATTTAAGAGACCCTGCA
>NW_015271939.1:0-379 GCF_001447785.1 Gekko japonicus
TTTAAAATATTTATATGCCCTTCTTTCTCCCAGGCATCCCCCAATCCAAGGCTGGTTAACAATAATATAAAACAATTTGATAAAACAAACATTAAAATGCCACATTAAGAGCAACATGCTACCCTAATAGCCAGGTATGGAAAACATATGAAAAACTTAGATGCCATTAATGGCTACTTAGGCCAACAGCAGGATGAGAAGGCGTTGTCACTAAAGAGGGAGCTGATTGAACCTCCCAGCATGGAGAATTCCAAAGACTGGGTGTCACTACTAAAAAGGCCCTAACTTGGATTCCTGTCCAATGTGATGGGACACAAAGCAGGAATTTTGTTGACAACTTGAACATTGATGTGTTGGCATGCCAGCTATGTTAGTGCAT
>NW_015271940.1:0-380 GCF_001447785.1 Gekko japonicus
TACCTCGGACACTTCGAGCATTTGTATAGTCATAAGTCATAAGTCACTTCTTGGTGATGCGCACGCCGGGGTGGGGTTCCCCCCAGGGCCCGATTCCACGGCAGTGGAAATCGGGCCTCCAAAGCGGGGGGTTACCTGCCCACCTGCCCCCATTTGGCAGCCCTATCAGGGAGTGAGTGAGGTTACGTATAAATCTAAGTAATTCTTCAACATTTCAAGCAGAAACTCTGTTTAATGGGATGCCTTTTCAAATAAACATATTTTAAATAACGTTCTCATGCATACACATGCAGTAACAGTGAAGATCCTTGAACTATAGTGGTGGCTGTTGCTGAAGCAACTTTTAAAAACTGGAGGAATGAAGGAAGACTTATGAACTT
>NW_015271941.1:0-379 GCF_001447785.1 Gekko japonicus
TGCATTATTCAGTGTGTGTGATCACAGCTGTA
This sequence comes from Gekko japonicus, assembly GCF_001447785.1. NCBI lineage: Eukaryota > Metazoa > Chordata > Lepidosauria > Squamata > Gekkonidae > Gekko > Gekko japonicus. The sequence continues at coordinate 33 of NW_015271941.1, forward strand.
TTGTCTGTAGCTCACAGACATTCAGCTCCTTCAGGAGTTTAGCACTTCGAACTGCAGTTTTGTAATGACTCAGCAAATAGCCTTGGGGCTGTGCTGTTCCCAGAAGTTATCCTCTGTGAGACATTTCAAATGGATCAAATGATTCTTAATGGAACACAGTTGCCAAAGGATTCTTCAGCAGAAGCCTGACACAATCATGTTGTGCCAAAGATTAATATCTCAGAGCATGCTGCTACAGAACACCAAGGAAGAAGGTCTATGTTGACCCAAAATGAAGGAAAGCCCAGTGCACTTGCTGCATTTACCCTTGATTCAAGAGTTAATCCATGAACTGAAGGGTGACGGTT
>NW_015271942.1:0-379 GCF_001447785.1 Gekko japonicus
ACTTCATTAAAGCACAGTTTGCAGACTGAAAGAAGCATGGGAGCCTTTTTTTCTTTTTGGAGGAACCTCATAATATATTTATCAGTGCAAATTGGAAATGTTCAGCATCTGAATCAAATGATCAAAAGGATTTTCAGACACCAAAGTATGCATAATTGTTTTGTCTCGAAGAGTTTAGCAGAGCACAAAAGGGAGCTACACTCTTGATGCATGTCTTAATTTTGGATTTTGTCGGAGGCCGGTTCTTCTGCTACCCAGATTCAAAATACAAGACAGCAAATTAACCAGAGGAGAGATGTGCATCACTGAAGCAATCTTGAAACATCCAACAAGACACTTAGAAAGAAAGAAATCGGGGAAATGTCTACGTGTTGTTGTT
>NW_015271943.1:0-379 GCF_001447785.1 Gekko japonicus
GCCAGCGCTTTTGTTTCTGTGAGGTCTTTTTGCAACCCTTCCATCTGCACATAAAATGGTTTGAAAAACGAAGACATGTTCTCTAAAATAGATTTTTCAAGCTTAGCCAGAGCGGCGTTCGTTACCAGGCCCTCAGGATTTACAGGCTCTTCTCCTCCAGACGCCATCATGCCTTTAGTGCTGTGATTGAGGCCCGATTTTGATGTCGATGGTTGAAACGCAATCGTTGTTTGGATCTTTTTAAATTTCGGCTTGTTAGGAAGTCCTGTGTTTTCTGAGTCAGCCTCCATAAAGTAGTACTGTGTATGCCTGGTTTGATCGTTGTAATAAGTATGGGGATGAGAGGGTTTGAAGGAGCTACGGGATTAGGCGGCCATGT
>NW_015271944.1:0-379 GCF_001447785.1 Gekko japonicus
AACGTAGCCCAAGGTCCCTCAGTTAAACCCAGGTCCTACCCCATACCCCATCCTCTAACCACTACTCCACACTGGCTTTCTAGCTTTGCATCCAATGAACTCGAGTTTATATATAAAATAGGAAAAAAGGAACATTTACTGCTTCTGTTAGTATCTGCTGCTGCTGCTGCTGTTGCTGCTGATGCTGCAGAAGGAGCTGTTGTTTCAGTTGCTGATTCAACAATGCCTGCTGAGGTGAGTTCATGAAACTGCTTCCAGTGTTTGGATTGGAGCAAGTACCCGATCCTGGACTAGGCTCTGCGCTTTGGCCTACGACGGAGTGCTGATCCTGAAAAAGATGAGCGGGGGGGAATAAAAAGCCTGGCAAAGATGCACGAGT
>NW_015271945.1:0-379 GCF_001447785.1 Gekko japonicus
TGTGACTGAACAACAACAACAACAAAGGACAGAAAACACCAGGAAAATGCATTTTTGTCCTTGTCAAAAAATCACTACTGCTCTTGCTCTCTATAAACACCTGTAAGCATCTCACCAGTTTTGCAAGTAGATAAGAGTCTGTACCAATACACCTCAGTTGGACACTACACTCCCCAAGGACAGCCAAACTATAGTTTGAAAGAGAACAGTAAGCAAATCTCCCTGAGGAAGAGGACACAACATTAAAACCAGTGATCAGATCCATTTAGGCATTTTCTCAGAATTGTTGCTTTGTCAAGAGATAGAGTGTTCAAGCCATATTGCTCCACTAATATGCCTTGCTTGTATAGCAGAGGCATGCATTGGCATTAAAACTGCA
>NW_015271946.1:0-379 GCF_001447785.1 Gekko japonicus
TGGGATGACATTCATGCACTCCGCAGGAACAGTGCTGTGATAACACAGTGACCGAATGGACCAATCCTTCCCCTCTGCCACACAGACATCCATACGCTTGAATTATAACACTGGCTGTAATTGGTTCTAATAGATTTTCAGTGATTAAGTGCCATCGTAAAAGAACCTTCTCACTTGTATCACACAGGAAGTTGCTGCAGCCAAATTAAAGCCTGTTCCCAACTAAAACCATTTTTCTAGTTCATTTCTTCCATCAACAGTTCTGCAAAGACATTCCAAAGCTTTTGTCTTGGGAGATCTCCAAGAAAACAAGTCAAAGATACTTCAAGGGGTTTTGTATGAGTTTAAGTGGGTGGTTAAAGGTGATACTTCATTGTTT
>NW_015271947.1:0-379 GCF_001447785.1 Gekko japonicus
AAAGAGTCCAGCCTCCAAACCTGACCTGCCTTGGGGTTAAATGCAATCTCAGCCTTAAGAAAAACATTTATCCAGCAGTCGGGCTTGCCAAGTAGCCATTGTTTTCCCTTAATTTTTCAGACCTGCCAGGGAAGTCCTGGAAAAACCCTCTGAATATTATCCTTGGCGGTTTGGACTGCTACCCTCGTGACTCACTCCAAAGCCACAAAGCATCTGTTCATTTCATAAGCATTTTGTGTCGGTCTTTATATACACAGCTGGGGACGATTCTTACTTTTCCATCGGTGCTTAGCCTTCCTAGGCTCTGGGCCTTGCTGCTTTTAACCAGTTCAGGGCCAGAAGTGTGGTCTTCTGTTGCAGTCAGTGTTCCCTCTAAGCT
>NW_015271948.1:0-379 GCF_001447785.1 Gekko japonicus
AGATTTGAGTTCAGTAGCACCTTAGAGATGGCAAGTTTTTTGTGGTATGAACTTTCGAGAGTCAAAGCTCGCTTTCTCAGATACCAGTATGGCCACCCTCTGAAACAGTAGTTATTATTACTATTGTTATTGATTAGGCACTGTATAATAAAATGAATTTGGAAAAAATACAACAAAGAGCAACAAACTTGATGAGAGCGGTGTTCACAGATCTCCCAGTACCTGTTTTGATCCAAAGACAGCATCACATATTGCATTAGTTGGAAGAGCTGAGTTCACACTTTATTTCTAGTTCATTTAGGAAGAGTCTAGAGATGCATTTTGTTTCCTCTGGAAACTTTTAGGACTCTGTTAGAAGACCAGCCTGTTAATTCGGAAA
>NW_015271949.1:0-379 GCF_001447785.1 Gekko japonicus
TACCTTTAGCATGATTCCTGTACTACTGCTTAGGATCCCAGCCAATGTTATTTGAACTATATGCACTTTCTGCGGCATCTGACTTGTGCCATCAACTAATTTGTGTATTTTAGTCCAAGCAGCTTAAATATTTTATTCATACCTTGCACATCATTCTGCAGGATTTCAGTGAACACCATGAACAACGCCTCTTCAAAGCTTCCAACTGCAGTGGGGTTGGCTTTGCAAGTTATCCTTATTGACAAGCAAATTGATTCAAACATGTAATGATTGAAGTGAGGCTTGCTTGGATTCTAAAGGTAAGATAGCAAACAAACAGCACAAAGTCACCGATGTGATTTTGTACCAACTAGAAACAGGATGTTTTGTGTACCATGAC
>NW_015271950.1:0-379 GCF_001447785.1 Gekko japonicus
CCCCCCCACCAACTAATGCTTTTTTCATTTTGTATATTGAGGGGACTGGCCTGTATTCTGCAGCTGCTCTTTATTTGAGCTTCACAGAATTGAGAGGCATTTGGTAAAGTACTTCCTAATCATACCATAATACTATCAATATTTCTGGAGAGAATAATTCAGAATTGAAGCAGCTGGTCTCAATTAACAGAACTGCTGCTGGGGAGATGATACATGGGCAGGCGTGGTAGAGAATGAAATGGCAATGAAATGTGTCATTTGAGCCTGTATTGCCCTGTCTAAGGGACTGGATTTTGGGTGGACTGCTAAATGCAGATTATCCTCAGATTGTCCACGTGGGCTTCCTACCCTGCTAAATGAAAGCACATTTCCCACAGTT
>NW_015271951.1:0-379 GCF_001447785.1 Gekko japonicus
CCTCCTCCTCTTCTGCTTCTGCTTCTTCTCCCCTACGTGACATGGTCCCGATTCACATTCGCTCTGCATGCCAGAGAATCTATGTTTCAGCTGGAACACTGAGCACCTTGTGTACTGCACTGTGCTCCTGGTCCAGAATGGGAACAGCACATGTGGGAAGAGAGCATGACATGGAAGTAGCATATGACTAAGATTGAGTTCACAGGTTGGGTCAACTATCTAGTAACTCAGACAGCAGACCTGAGCAAGATATTTTCCTGAGATCTTTGAGAAGCAACCAAATAGATAATAATATGCTAGATGGACCACTCATCTGACTCAGTGTCAGCCAGCTTTATACGTTCAGTTCATATTGGAAAAGTTCAAAACATTACTCCGA
>NW_015271952.1:0-379 GCF_001447785.1 Gekko japonicus
AAAAAAACACATTATTATTGTATTAGTTGGCAATCAAAAGAAAAATAGTTAAACAGTGTTCTCTTCCATCAACTATGAAAAGACCTCTTTGTGCCTAGATAGCACACTGTAAAAGTTACTTTACCTGCATGAATTTTAATTGAAACAATTAAATATAGAAGTTTTTCCATTTGATAAGCAACTTTCATTTGCCCAAATATTTAGGCTTCTTCTCTGTTCCCAAATTCTGTGAAAACACTACCCAAGAGAGGGGCTTGAATCTCTCCAGGAAACCTTCACATCCAGAATGTGGCACTTGGGGTCATAGCCAGGGTGAGTCCCAGCAGGTTTTAAGAAGTCACAGATTCTTCTTGGTGGTATCTGGCCATCACACATATGG
>NW_015271953.1:0-379 GCF_001447785.1 Gekko japonicus
AAAAAAACCCACAAAGGAGCTCCTATGGTCTGTGTGTACTTCTGCAACACACTGCACACCAATAAGGTTGCAAAGGTGACTGAAATAGCACCTGAATTCTTGTGAGCCTTCAGGGGCCATTTTGGGTTGCCTTAGCAACCTGGCTGGATGCCAGAGTTGCAGCTCCCATTGTTCCACGGGGCCTGTCAACAGAATACAGTGCCCTCTGTCAAGGATTGGGCGGGGTTATTTTATTATTTGAAATTCACAACCCAACAAGAATAATGATCAATAATGCAGTGGAATCTGAGACCTATTGAAACTCTTGTCGTTATAAAAACTGAGGGGGCACCATTCAGAACTGAGTCCTGTGCTAGAGTTGCCAACTTCAGGGTACAGA
>NW_015271954.1:0-379 GCF_001447785.1 Gekko japonicus
AATAAACATCAGAAATACTGGGAATCACATTGGGAGCCCTCTCTGCTGTTCTGCAGCCTCCCTGCTACAGTTTGTTTCCGGGGAGACAGGAGGAGCAGCAGGGAATTAGGGAAGGTGTCTGAGTTGGCCTGTGGTGCATCAGCCCTTTAAACTTTAAAGGGTTATTTTTAATGGACAAAAAACTTGGCCTCCAGACTCCGGAGTCTAGATCTACCAACCATTGGAAACAATGGCCTGTTAAGGCTGAACATGTCAATGTGCTGTGGCCCAGTGGACACCCTAAAAAATAATGGTTGGTAGAGCTGGCCTCTGGATTTGGAGTCCATTTTCTTGAATGCATGTCGGCGCTGCCTGATAAACCCAAGAAATTGCAATAGTA
>NW_015271955.1:0-379 GCF_001447785.1 Gekko japonicus
AAAAAAAACTTCAGTTCACCCAGGCCCTTTCATTTTGATGTCACAGAAAACTAGAGTTTGATTCAAGCCTTCCAAGGTCCAAAAATCCTTCAACTGCACTCCATGCACAAGTGAAGAAGGTGAGCATGCATGTACAGAAATGAGCTGCTTTCATGCTCATCACAGATAAACCACTCTTTGTGATGCTCGAATGCAGCCAGCACTTGGGGATTTAGTGACAAGTTCAATAACTGGCATATACAGTTAAAAGGGGCCTTGGTAGCAGGTCATGGTAAAGCCCATAATTCTTCCCAAGCCTGTGGACAGTTAGAGCAAGTCAGAGTAGACAGTAATCCAACTTGGTACAAGACAGCATTATGTGTTCAAAATGTATCACCCT
>NW_015271956.1:0-379 GCF_001447785.1 Gekko japonicus
TCCAAAGTAAGAGCTGCTAACAAAACACCTCGATTGAAATTTGGCTACAGCCCAATTTAAACTCCCACATCAGGACTTCCTAAAATGGCTTCACACCTCATTCTTTATACAGTACAAATTACAATACTTTTACATAAAGCAAGATAAATCATAATTTTCATTTAATCCACAGGGAAAATAAGATTTGAGATGATGTATCCAGTAATTTTCTCTCTGCAGCTAGGTTTTGAGTAGATTAGTTCTGCTGTACGGGTTGCTTTGTATTTTCTCCAGTACTGTGAATACAAAATCATTTTCTGTTACGGTTGAAGATTACAAAACGATCAGTTAAAGGTGCATTGCAGTTTTTGTTTCTAATTTTACTTTTGTGTTCAGTAAT
>NW_015271957.1:0-379 GCF_001447785.1 Gekko japonicus
CCTCAGCCTGTTAGAAAGGAAATGGCTAGGGAACGGGACTATTTCTTGACCACTTTGACTACCCATACACCTCACCACGTGTGCCTGCTCGCCCTCCCCCTGTGCAGCCTCCTGCCTTCCTGCCCTAGCACCAGTTGCTTGTGGGCAACATAAGAGCCCTGGATAGGTCAGTTCCTTCCCCTCAGGCCATACGTTTGACATACCTGGTCTAGGATGTATCGATATGCCTCATATACCAGGTGTCGGTCTACCTATATCCCTTTCATATCTAGGGGAGCAGAACTGGACTATAATATATGTAAGAAAATCAGCTGCAACAGAACAAAAATTAGCCCTAAAGAAAGGGGGAAAGGAAGCAACAGTAAAACATCATAACATA
>NW_015271958.1:0-379 GCF_001447785.1 Gekko japonicus
CCCCCTTCTTTTCACAGTCCCATACACCAAGCTTCTGCCTCCACTTTCTTTTTCCTTAGAGGACATTTTCCTCTTCCCCTCCCCCAACTGCGCCCTAAATCTCCCTTACTTGAGCCATCTCTACCAACGCCATTTCCCTTCCTCCTGGAAGTTTGGATGATCCTGAGCCAAAACAAGAGGCGTATGTTCTGCGGCCTGTTGAGGAGTGAGAAGGAGGAGGTTCAGAAAGGGCTTTGAAATCCCAAACAGGACAGTTCTATTCAGATTTGCATCCTTCTCCAAACACGCACAAGTCATGGAGGCTCAAAGGTAGGTTGCAATAGGAAGCGATGCTCCTCTGCAACAGTACACACTAAGCAAATCTCGACCAAACCGATTT
>NW_015271959.1:0-380 GCF_001447785.1 Gekko japonicus
TCTTCTTCTTTCTCCTCCTCCTCCTTCCTGGTGAGTGAACACAGGGACTGGACATCTTGCAAGGGCTAGTAACATGCATTGAGAGTGCGCCAGGTCACCCCGACCTGGATAGCCCAGGCAAGCCCGATCTTGTCAGATCTCAGAAGCGAAGCAGGGCCGACCCTGGCAAGTACTTCGATGGGAGACCTCCAAGGAATTACCAGGGCCGGGAGACAGAGGCAAGCTGTATCAAGCCACTTTTCTGACCGTCCAAGCCCCACTAGGGGTCTCCAGAAGTCAACCATGGCTTCCAGGCATCCATGTACACACACGCACACACACACAATACCAAGAAAAGAGAGTGTGCAAGGTCACATCTGCAGCAGTGTTCCCTCTAAGCT
>NW_015271960.1:0-379 GCF_001447785.1 Gekko japonicus
CAGTTTTTCCAGGTTGGTAAGAAAATCTCCCCAATCCATGGTTGGTCCCATTGTGTGGATTTTTTGATTGACAGGCCAAGTGCCAGATACAGAATTAGGTATCAGATGAAAAGCAATTTTGTTTATGAAGGACATTCTGGTGACATTTTAGGATATTCTCTGTCTATGTTGATGAATCTTTGTTTTGGCTAGTGATTAAATTTTTAATGGTGACAGTTTGTAGTTTTAATATTGGTTTTTAAACATGCATGGATGCCTATTGGCATATTTATTGTAAGCCACATTGTGCCATTCATGGGAAAGACAGGTTGTCATTTAAAAAAAAAAAAAGTTGCAGGGGGTTGGCTTAGACCCAGAATGGCAGTGCTGGTTCAGAACA
>NW_015271961.1:0-379 GCF_001447785.1 Gekko japonicus
CCCTCCCTTCTTCCACAAAGCCACAGCAGCCTCTCTGGCCTTTACAACCAAGTCTGTGCCCTCACTATCTAAAGAGTGATGCATGGGTTGGTTGCACTGCACCAAGTCAGCTGTTCTGAATAGCAGCATTGTGGAATCCTCTGCCTTCATCCTCACTGGGTGGCTGGCTAGGACCAGTTGGGGCAGCAGGCAATGAGGCATTGCCAGGCATGGAGGGCACTTTGTGTGCTATGTACGACAGGTTTAACTCATGAACTCAGAGCATCTTCTCACAATGACCACTTTCAACATAACTGTGCTTCTGAGACATCCTACCTCTTGGTGGATTCCCAAGGCCCACTCTCTGATCACTACTCTGACAGGCTATCAAGAGAAGGTT
>NW_015271962.1:0-379 GCF_001447785.1 Gekko japonicus
GGACTATAAATAAAGTAAGTAAATAAAAATTTGATTATGTCATTAGGGAAGAAGGGAGGAATGGCTGTTGTTGCTTGCATTCCAAGCCTCCTTCTGGTGCCCTGTACAATACAAAACCTTGCAAAATTTTGAGGTTCTCCTTTTCTCTCCCCAGCACTCAATATGCAAAACGATTTGACTGCATTCATAACTCTCCTGCAGAAAAAAGATATGTTTAAATCAGTAGGCTTAAACTTGCACACAATTAGCTTGACAACTTAAAGGGATTTAGTTGTGATAATGAAAAATGTTGTTGTGACTGCTAACCTGGAGAATAGTTTTGTAAAAGACTATTCTAAAGTATTATGAGTAAAATTTATTTCCCCAAGAAGTTGTTCTA
>NW_015271963.1:0-379 GCF_001447785.1 Gekko japonicus
GAACCTTAGTTCAGGTGGGACCTTGTGAACAGAATGAGGCTCATCAGAGGCCCAAAGCGAAAGCTCTCTGTGGACTTACGTGGCTTGGAAGGTTTCGCAGGTTCCATTGGGGGATGGTTGAGGGTGGCGGGACATGTTCAGCGCCCAGAAGGAGTCAGAGAGCAAAAACCGGGTGACGTTTGCCCACTGAGACACGCCCATTGTAGTTCCTCGTTTCGTGAGGAAGGAAAGGAGATTGCTGAAGAGCTCCGGCTGAATTTCAGGGGCGAGATAAGACAGAGGAGAAACTCCATCGCAGGAGGATGTACCTGCTGCAGCGCTGGAGTCCTACAAAGAAGAAAAAGCAACTAAATAATCAGTGTTCACAAGAGGGAATGGA
>NW_015271964.1:0-379 GCF_001447785.1 Gekko japonicus
AGGTCCCTTCCCACTCTGTGATTCTATGATAAGTGCAAGAAAGTGAGTGCAAAGCTGGAGAGGGCTCCAAAATTTTCTTCTGAATTCAGGCACTCACGGCCCTGTTTCAAGACTTAAACCAATGCATGTACAAGTGCCTTGAGTCGGGTTGTCAGCCCTGGGTTCGAAAATTCCTGGGCATTTGTGGGTGGAACCCAGGGAGGACGCCATTTGAGGAGGTCCCAAATCCCACCGAGGTTTATTTTTTGTGTTTTAATTGACAAGTTAACTTTTCGTCAATGTACACACAATAATAAAGAAGAGGTGAATGATATAAAGGAATCTCAGAATTATGATTGGGTTGTTCCCTCCCACTTGAGAGCCAATTTGGTGTAGTGGT
>NW_015271965.1:0-379 GCF_001447785.1 Gekko japonicus
CCATGGCCACACAACCCAGAAAATCAACAACAACTAATGTTTCAAAAATGTTTTGTGCCACCAAATGGAGGAATTGTTAGATAAACAATAAGGACATGTTCCCAGAAACCTGGTTGCGGTGGCAAGGTTGTTCGTCTCAAGCCATTGGAAACGAAAGACGTTACCAGCTGTTGAGATCTGGCATAGTAGGTGTTGGTTAACCATGGTTATGGAGAAAGTGGTGGGTTGTAAGCAGTTAAGGGAAGGAAATGGATCACACGAACAGTTTGGCCTGACATATCCACCCCTTCCCTCCTGATCAAGTGGGCATGATCAATCATGCACATCTGGCTCCTGTGCCACACTCATCCCTACCTCACACTAGAACAACTCCCATGTG
>NW_015271966.1:0-379 GCF_001447785.1 Gekko japonicus
CAAGTAAAAGTAGAATTTTAATTAGTACATGAATAAAGTGTTACTTATGAATATGGCTAAAGTTTCATGCAGAATGCCTTGTATAGCTGTATCATGGTATAGTGAAATGTCTGTTAAGATTGTGAAAAGACAAACTTGCCTTTTCCTTGGACATGTTTATCTATTATTTCTCAAGCGTGGCCCCCTCTGTGGATATCTAAACCTATGGATAGGGGCCACACCTGCTCATAACAGATTGTTCTGCAAATCTAGGGGTCTCCCCAGGTTTTCAGAAAAATCTGAACACTCTAAAAAACACACAATAGAGGTGTTAAATCCCCCCTCCAAAAACACATTTGTTGTCCGTGCATGCAGACAATGAACCTACCTCCTCTGGTGG
>NW_015271967.1:0-379 GCF_001447785.1 Gekko japonicus
TCTAGGCTATCAATCGTCCTTCACCAACAGCCTGGATGTTAGCCCGATTCCTGACCTTTATTGCACTGTGTACTTAAACAAGAATCCTGATGAATTTACCTACAGAGAGTTCACAGGATGTCTGACTTTGCAGGGACTCCATCGGGTTCCTTGGCCTTTTCCCGCATACAAATCCTGCAGAGTTCGGTTCTGTCAGACTCTTTGGAAGTCACAGTCACTTTTGAATGCTGGCTGCCGCGGCAAAAGCTGAAACGAGACAGCCGGCGCTTTGCAGAAAATTAAGATAGACTGAAAACGCACCGGACATTCCAATTCCACGTTCGAGACTATTAAGGTAGCAAATGGGCCTTGGGAAATGGTCTGGAAATGGTTGATGGAC
>NW_015271968.1:0-379 GCF_001447785.1 Gekko japonicus
AAAGCAGTTAGAGGTTGTTTTAATATAGAAACAATGTGATTCTGAGAACAAAGATGCTTGAGCAGCAAATATTGGAACCAAGGGAGCTTCAGCCTTAATTTCTCTTCTAATTGAATCTTATCTACTAGTGTATTATTATGAGTAATATCCTGTAATGTATCAAGCTTTGAATTTCTCCACACATTCAGATTAGGCACTGTGTTAACTGGCAATAGATTCTTTTGATTGAAAAGAGTTTGAAAACAAGATATCTTAGGTAATAAGTATTTTCTTTTGTTTTCCCAGGTTTGCAAAAAGGTTTTAGGAAAAAAACTGTTCTCGATATCCTTGGATCTTTCAGAGGAGGTTTGCCAAATAGTATCACGGAGATCATAAGGGT
>NW_015271969.1:0-379 GCF_001447785.1 Gekko japonicus
CTCACACTTTTATTAACCACTACAAAGACACCCCCACTTTATTTTCTCCATAGGGAACCAATCAAGGTAACCACAAGGAACTCTCCACTATACAGCCCCCCAGAAGGCGGCACCTCAGTCCCAACTAAACTCTGCTCTCCAGTCCAGATTTAAAACTGCTGTTTCTCTCTCTCTTACACATACATGTACACATAGAGTGAGAGAGAGAATACCTGTACTGATCTCTAGTCTGCTTCTTACAGGTATTGTCTATGCAAGACAACATTCACAGACAATTAACATTTGGGTTTTTAACAAAATCCCTGACTCCCATCACTTTTCTAGGCCAAACTGTATTGTAGTTGTATTAGATCTGTGTCTGATGAAGGGAGGTTTGACT
>NW_015271970.1:0-379 GCF_001447785.1 Gekko japonicus
GGAGTGCGACTCAATCTTCACACTCATTTGATGGAGTAAGTTACCAGAAGTTTCACATGACAAATATTTGCCTTGAAGGTTCCCCCACATAGCGAGAGCGGATGGTTTTACAGTATATGAAACTGTGATATTTCATGCAGAACTGATGGACACATATAAAGTGATGCACCTTTCTCATGGAGCGACCACAATCAATACTAATATTTTGTCTGGGATCAGGAAACGACAAAGATTTCTGGAGTAGTGATGCAGCATTTCTCATTTTATCGGATACACACTGATGCAGACTGTAGTGTAGCTGAAGCCATTCATTCACCCCTTTGGCCCTAGATATACAGCCTGCCATGAGCTAAGCATAGCTTACAGTGTAATAGTACCA
>NW_015271971.1:0-379 GCF_001447785.1 Gekko japonicus
TTCTCCATGTAGTTTGTGACCCTACTGGCAGGAACTCACACAAAAAAAGCAGGAACGTCCATCTCTGTTTCTGTGAAGACAATCTCTGTATTTCATCAGTCTCTGATGACTCTCTCCCCAAACCATCTGTCACACCAGAAAAACACTTCTCCACTACTATATTGAATTCTGAAGTAGCACAGGGCATTCCATCACCTTTGGAGGAGCAACTGTGAAATGCACCATGTGGCCTCTTTAATTCTGAGCAGATTGTCATAAGGACGTAGGTTGAACAAAGCACAGGAGGACAACTTTAACCTCCCATGTGGCTCTATGCCAGTTCTGGAGCAACACTACAAACTGGTGTTGCCAGCCTGCAGTGGGGGCTGGAGATCTCTCA
>NW_015271972.1:0-379 GCF_001447785.1 Gekko japonicus
CAATCTGGGGTGTCGCTCAGCGCTTGTCTCAATATTTCGAAGTTGATCTCAGGCTTTAAAAGGCTGGGGACCCCTGGTCTATGCAGACATAAAGGGGGGGGGGAGCTTCCCGTGCTCATCTGAGCATTGAGGCAGGCTTGGTTCTGTGCTTTGCGGGATATGGACGTGAATGCCAGGAAGAATGTTTGCCAAGCTCCGTGCTGCTCCTGGGCACCACGTTGAGGACCCCTGTTCCACGCAATTGCTAAAGGAGTCAGTCCTCCTCTGCAGCTGGTTAAACTCCTGAGGATCTGGGTTCTAGTTTTGTGAGGGAGGCAGTCCCCGGAATGGCATTCCACTTCTCCTGGCTACAGCTTCAGAAACAAACCACCAACTTTTT
>NW_015271973.1:0-379 GCF_001447785.1 Gekko japonicus
AGGACAACACCAGGCAAGGAGAGAGCAGTTAAGACTTCCACACACACACCCAATGCCATTTTCCCAGCATGAAATGGCCCTGAGGGGCCTCTGTGTGCCCTACTGGAGAAACTTAACATGTTCTGGGTTGGATCCAAATAGTTTTTCTGCTGGAGGAAAGGGGAGGAGAGAATCCCCTTAGACTTCCAAAAAAAGGCTATGCTAAAGCATGTGAGACTGGAACTGTGGTAAGAAGAGAGATTGGCTGAGATCATGTGAAAAAGCTGGCTGAATCTAGCTCAAAGATCATCAACACACTATGTTTCCCCAGCGGCACAAAGAGTAGTTCCTCAGGACCATTTCAGGCTGGGGGAGATAGGGTTGCCAGTTCTGGGTTGGG
>NW_015271974.1:0-379 GCF_001447785.1 Gekko japonicus
AACAGTATTTTGGAAAGCAGAGCGGGAAGGAGGTGGGAAAGTTCCATTCTGCGGGTGTGTAGCATCCAACCCACAGGTTTGAATCCAAAAGTAATATTATGCAGGCACAAGCCATCTTCAGTCATAGGAGGGCTGTTTTACCCCTTTGTGCTAGAACACTGCGCAAAAACTAAATCCAAATACAATCTTCTGCTTGCGTTACCTTTTGTACAAGTGGAAGCAAGAGAACAGCTACAGAAGCCACCTACTGCACTGGCACAAACTTCTTTTGCAGTTGCATTTACAGCACTTATTCTCCTGCTCGTGGCTCTTTGAAGCTAACACGCGTTGAAATGTTTCAACAAAAAAATTCAGGTTGACTTCCCCAAATCAAAAAAAA
>NW_015271975.1:0-379 GCF_001447785.1 Gekko japonicus
TCCCATAGTGACCTTGAGCTTGTAAAGTGTAAAGAAGAACTATGTATGTTGCCTTGAGCACCTTAGATAAAAGATGGGATAAAAATTAGAAAAGTAAATACTATGCTGTATTCTATTTTATCATGCAAAGAAATTAGGGAGATGGAAGAAAGATGAAAGCATTCGTATCATATTGTTTGAACTGGTACTGAATCACAAAATCAGGACTGGATCGCCTGTTGTGTTCACAATTAGAGCAAACCCCAGTATTCTTTGTGATTCCACAACAACTCACACACACACAGTGTGAAAGATGAAACTTATCTGAAGATCTGATAGGTAGAAAAGTCTTCCAAACTACAGCTGGATCTCACATTTACCCAAGTTCCTGAACTAAAAA
>NW_015271976.1:0-379 GCF_001447785.1 Gekko japonicus
GTCCCTACTTGTGCATTAACCCTGGTTAGCTAAAACATTAGGATCTGGCATTGACTCAACCTCTGAATTTTTCTCCTTGTTAATGAAATACTATGGACCACGGAAGATTTAGAAGGCCAGTTTGTATACGGCTCGTCAAATTTATATTGACCCTTCTTATGTTGGCCAGCCACAGGTAAAAAGTTTATTGTCACTCTGTAAACGAAAGTGGCAGATAACCCACAGAGTATCAAAGTGTACTTAACTCTTTCGCTGTAGGAGAAAAGCATCCAGAAAGGGAAAAATTCGTGGGCCATGAACTAAAATTTAGACTGGCTCTTATGTTGCTTGGATGACACAGGAACTTTCCCATTTCCATGCCTGTGGGTAATATGAGAAG
>NW_015271977.1:0-379 GCF_001447785.1 Gekko japonicus
TTTCTACAAAAAGAGCCCTGCGTAACATTAAAACAAGCAGTTCCTTAATTGCATTGTTAACGTTAAAAAGGGCAAATATAATTTTATAAGCTTTAAAAAAATGCCAGGTACATGTCTATGGTCCCAGAACCTTTGCACTCATTGGCCAGTGCCAAAGACATAGACTCCTGGCAAATGGTGGGAACAGTTTCCATCGGACCTTGAGGGCTAGTAGATTCCTTTCGCCCCACCTGAAAGAAAATGGGGGTGGTGGTCAGGAAAAGCAGCTACATTAGCCCTGGTGGGCCCTCTCCCCAATCCCCTCTATCCCATCTTCTCTCTTGGAAAAGGAAAAATTCTCTGCCACTTTTGAGGCTCCTCCCAGGCTACAAGTTTCATT
>NW_015271978.1:0-379 GCF_001447785.1 Gekko japonicus
AATGAGCAGCTGGAGAAATAGGGGAGGGTAAAATGGCTTTGCATGATGCATGGCATCATGTCTAGCCCCTCCGTCAAACAGGAAGTGACGTTAATGCATCATGGTGACACTCTAAGAATAAAATCACTACAGCAAAACCAGGGAGATCTGTGGGGTTCCTAGAGCATCACCCTGGTCTGGTGACATCACTTCTGGTTATTCAGCTAGAAGTGATGTTGTACATAGTGCAGTGCCATTTCTGCCACCCCACTCCCCATAGCCCAGCATGTCTCCTGCTGGTTGCTAAGTGCTCGCAACCCTAAAGGAACCCTTTCAGCCCTTTGTTAACAGTGGAAAAGCATGTTGGATCCAACCCATTGATTTCAATGGACTTAGAAGG
>NW_015271979.1:0-379 GCF_001447785.1 Gekko japonicus
GTTCTTCAGGAGTGAGTTTTCTCTTTTGTATGCTAGATTCTTATGATGGTAAATCATTGATGCTCTGGTCTGTAAGCATAAGAAGGGCAGCTTGCAATAGCAATGTAGCTGATGTTTCTATTAAGTGGTAGTGGTCCTGTGTCAGGTTTGAAGTGAAAGTTGTTTTTTGCAGTAGAGAAATGTGGCTGAGGGATGTTTGCCAGCAGGATTGCTTAGGGCTTGATGGTTTCAGGGATAGAGTCAGGGTTTGGATGTAGCCATAGCGTCTGGAGGAATTGTTCATTAGTGCACCATACTGTTTTTCTGTGACAGAAGTAATTGAAGATATATGGTGTATAGTGGCTGAGAAGTATTTTTAAGAGGCATGTGGTGTAACCAT
>NW_015271980.1:0-379 GCF_001447785.1 Gekko japonicus
CTCCCCAGTGGGGATCCAAAGCATCTTACAACATTCTCCCCTTATCTGTTTTATCCTCCCAACAGCCCTGCAAAGTAGGCTGGCCTGTGAGAGAGTGACTGGCCCGTGGACTGATGATATGAACCAAGATCTCCCAGATCCTACTCTGATTCACTACACTACGCAGGTCTAGCTTCATCCTTTGAAAAATTCCACCTCTATGAAAAATTCCACCTCTACTGGTCTTCCAATCAACCCAACCTGGATCATTAGCATATGAATGGCCTACTGAAAAAAGTGCTTCACACAGGATGGTCTGGATCCAAAGGTGTTGCTTTGATCACAGAAGAATTTCCCACTCACAGGAGAACTCATTTTATCAGCGGAATCCATTTTTTTT
>NW_015271981.1:0-379 GCF_001447785.1 Gekko japonicus
GTGGATGCCATCAGCCCTAAAGAGAGCAGCCTGTCAGAATGAAATGCCCGGGTGCTGTATCAGGAGACCACCCAGAGGTTGGGTGATGTGCCATGCCACACTGCTGACCTTCCACCTGGCCAGGTCCAGTCTGTCTGGTGACATGGGCCCACACCATTTATGATGCTCCAACAGATCCAAACATAGCAGCTGAATATTTGGGAGGTTGAAGATGAGGGTCTACAAGTCTGCAGCCATCGAGATGGCAAGGTCAACCCCTTTCCAACCTAGGAGATCATTCTTGCCGAGCTGAATGATGATGGTGTTGGAGGGGGAGGGAGAAAAATTTGGCATGAAATGGTAGGCAGCAGTGGTATGGGGCATAATGCCATAGAGTCCA
>NW_015271982.1:0-398 GCF_001447785.1 Gekko japonicus
CTCCATTCTAGAATGATCTCTTCTTGCCGTCCCACTGCACTTCTTGGCATGGGTGCCAAGAGAAGCAGGGGCTGTGGAGTCCTTGATCTCCAGGGGGGCAAAAGGTAAGATTCCCCACGCCTCCACATGCAGCTGCTGATGTGACCTTGGGTCTGTCACAGTTCTCTCGGAGCTGTTCTCGAGAGAGCGCTCTCTCAGGCCCACCTACCTCACAGGGTTTTTTGTTGTGGGGAGGGGAAGGGAAAGGAGATTGTAAGCTGCTCTGAGACTCCTTTGGGTAGTGAAGGGCAAGGTATAAATCCAATCTCTTCTTCTTCTTCTTCTCTTACTATAGATGGGTTAATGTGCACACACCCAGGGTACGGTGCGCCATCTAAAAATACCCGGTGACTTTTTCT
>NW_015271983.1:0-379 GCF_001447785.1 Gekko japonicus
AGCAAGTTGAGCACATGCAGGCCAAGAGGTGCATGATGGCATGAGCAGAGGAAGAGGGGGGCAAAAGCAACATTCCCCCCCTCCAGGGCAACCTTCATGATGACCTTGGAGATGGAGCTCATCAGACAGGCACTCAGCCCTTCTGGGAGTGAGAGGTGCATAGGACAGGCAGCTGCAATGGTGAGAGGGTACCTTGCAGAGCCCTATGTGTTGCAGACCATCAATTTACAGAGCTACTGGGCCATGAAGGAGACATTCTGGCCAAACCTCTCTGCAGTGGCCCAAAGACTCCTCTCATGCACTCCGACAAGCCTACAGAGTAAGTGTGTTTTCTCCCAACATTGTTCACTTGCATTGCTCATGCCTGCTCCCTGGACAG
>NW_015271984.1:0-379 GCF_001447785.1 Gekko japonicus
AGAGTCTGAGGGGGAAAGGCAGGGAAGTGTCAACAGCACTGCTGGAAACGGAAAGGTCAGGGAGAACGAAGACCTCATTGAAGGCCCGAGACATCTCGAATTTAATGAAAGCGTAATGGAAATAATTCTAGAGCTCAGAATGGAACCTTTGCATGTTAAATAATAAAAAAACAGGAGGGCAAGAGAAGTGAATGGAGACGGAGTCGTACAAGTTGGGAGCACAGATCAGCGTGGCCGGGGGGACGCTACGGGAAGTCGTAAATGCAAGCCTGTGAACACAGCGGCAAACCCACTTCAGCCCACTCTGGGGCAAAGAAACCCAGATTTAGGACGCAGCAAGAGACGGCAGGAGGGGCCGTGGCTCAGCGGCAGGGCATCT
>NW_015271985.1:0-379 GCF_001447785.1 Gekko japonicus
GGCTACTGTGGTAAAAGGACCAAAGAAACTCCGTGTTGAGTTTCTGGTTGAAGGTTAGAAATAGCAGCTCAATCGGAAAATTCCTCCCCCTGCCCATCTGTAGAAATTCCACCATATGGTATGTAAGATAATGAGCTCCACCCTAGGTGTGCCAGGTACCATAATTTAGAAAGGTTGCTTAATGGTCAAAGATAATATTTTATCCTCCCTTGCCAATCAGAGTGGTAACGAGTGTTCTAGGGAGTTACCTGAATGGCCAAATATTGATAGAAAGCAGAAGACACTAATGGGAGTATTGATAAAGAGTTGAAATAAATGTAACAACTAAGGAATGTAAGAGATCATTCATCGGTGGAAGGTGAAAGTGAAAAACAGATGA
>NW_015271986.1:0-379 GCF_001447785.1 Gekko japonicus
CCCTGACACTGTCCCCGTGGCAATGATTCTTTAAGATATCTGGCACTAGAATATCATTATATCAACATACATAACACACGTAACACATTTTCTGAACTTCCAGCTTTCATTTTGTTCAAAAAGTAACTCTCTAGGTCCTTCCTTTGTGGAAATATAAGGAAAAAAGGCATATCTTTACAACAGAAGGGGCCAGAGATTTATTTTTTAAAACATGAAGGCTAGGAATTTCAGAACCTGTTATACCTACTGTTATAATGTTATATTGATTATACTGATATAACAATGTTCTAGTGCCACTGGAAAAAATTGCCCTGAGAGCCCAGGGGAGGGGGCTGCTGCTGGAGGACTGGGGCAGGGGAACGGCAGAGAAATCTGCCAC
>NW_015271987.1:0-379 GCF_001447785.1 Gekko japonicus
TTCCTGGACTGATCCATTTCTGGCTCCTGCCGGGTTATGCTTTGTTGGTTTCTTGCTCCCTTTTAAAAATCAGCTTCCCCCTTTCTCTTCCCTGTGTGGTCTTTTCGCATAGAGGGGGAGGGGGAGAAGGTGCGTGTGTCTTTTGTGGCCGTGACGATAAGCACTGATGCTCCCCACTGTTTTCCCTCCTAGGGTGACTGGGTGTGGCTGAAGAAATTCCCAGGAGATAAGCACACCGAAATCAGACCTGCCACCAAAACGGTCTTTTGCAAGGTGAGTCTTGCATTGTTCTTAGTGGCCAAAGGAAGCCGGTACTACTCCCGGGGTGGAATAATAAATCCTGTGCAATGCCCAAACTGGCCACTAGGGAAGTACATAG
>NW_015271988.1:0-379 GCF_001447785.1 Gekko japonicus
ACACTCACTCACCTTAGAGGGAACAGTGGAACCAACTATCCAGGAGTGAGAGAGTTTTGTAGTGCCCTAGCTCCAGTTGGTGAGCTCTTTCATTTGCTTCAATGGGAACACATTTCATTTACGGGTAGAATTGAACAGCCTGATCCTATAAGTCTCTCTACTGGCATGACTGCCTGCAACGTTGGAGGGTTGTCGTGATCTGTCGGACTGCTCTTCCACTGTTGTGGTGGTGGTTTCTTTCATTGTTCGGTTGTGTTTGGTGTGTTATTGTGGAATGGTAACATCGCAAGAGCCACTTTGACCTGGAAGGCCATGGTCACCTGACCTGAGCATTCAGTAATCCCTCCATTGCTTGCCTAGCAAACACAGAAGGGACCCC
>NW_015271989.1:0-379 GCF_001447785.1 Gekko japonicus
ATCCCAGATAGTTTTGGGATGCTGAAATATACCCAGAAAATACCAACAAGGTATTTTTCCGCATATACTATCGGTTCAAGAAGATCAGAATGCACATCCCTACCTGTCACCTGTCTCCTGCTGAGTTCACATACCTGAATGAGGATTTTACAAGGAGACCCAGAAAACGGTCTCAAGGTATGCGATGCATTTCAAAGGCTGAAGGTCAGCAGGTGAGGTCTGCCCATTGCTGCTTACATTTGGGAGAGGTTATTGCTGCATAAGCAGAGCACAGGTTTGTGTGTGATGAAGGGCACAAGTTCAGTGCGGAGCATCTCCAGGTCAAAAGGACTTTGCCAGACAGCACGGGGAGAGGGCTTTGCCTGGGAACGCAGAGAGC
>NW_015271990.1:0-379 GCF_001447785.1 Gekko japonicus
CTCCCACAGGAAATGACCCCTGGTTATTACTCAGTTTCCCCTCTCTGCAGTCGGCTCCTTGATCGTCTTAAGCGGCAGGTTGGACAGAAACCATTGTCTTTGATAAATTGTGAACATCACAATAAGGTGCATATTACACAGATCTGTGAACAAATCCGACGATTATCAGCCATGCAGGCCATCACCAACAAAAACCCTTTTCCGTGTTCAGAAAGCAACGGAGGTCATCGCCTTCACACACCCCTTCTGAACTTCAAGAGGTCATCTGGCTGGCTACTACGTATCGCTAACAGAAGGCTAGAGCAGATGGACCTGTGGCCTAGTGCAGCTAGACAAGTCTTATGTTCTCAAGACAATGGGTTGGATCCAGTGTTCCCTC
>NW_015271991.1:0-379 GCF_001447785.1 Gekko japonicus
TCCTTAATAGTTCAGTCCTTATGGGTAGGAAAAGCCAACACCCACTGAATCACACCTTGCAGCATAGTGTAATACCAATTTGTACTCACAGCTATGAATTGCATTTGCATTGAATGCTGGAGGCTACCCAGCCTCGAAACAAGGACCTAGCTTTGCCTTGCAATAGTCTCATAGAAATAAACTTCCGCGATGCCCTATGGCTGCTTCCATGTTGGGACACCTTGGTGCTGCTTCACTCAGTTGTTCCTTTTCTGCAATTAGCTAAAAGCAGAACTGCTGTTTGTGGTTTTGACACAGAACTGATAAAGTGCTATGTTCCTCCTGAATTCCCAGCAACATTTGCAAGATCCTAAGAAATTGCAAGTAGATACATAGGTAC
>NW_015271992.1:0-379 GCF_001447785.1 Gekko japonicus
CTATTACATTTGGAAGTAGCTGCATATGAATTAATGAGACAGCATAAGGAAGAACCGTCTTTTTATTAATTCTAAGAAGACAGTCAGATGTGACAGAGGTAACTTTTATTTGGCTTATTCAGTGACAATCATAGATGAGTCTCCTGGTTTCATTTAAATTATAGGAGCCGGCTTGTCCACACAAAGGAAGGCATGCCCAGTGCTGCCCCCTCCATGCAAATGAAGAAGGGAAAACCTTGGGGTCGGGTCTCCTATGTGCAGAGCTCTTCTATGCCCAAGAGTCAATGGACTGAGACAGGCATCTGATTTTAACTCTGCAGTTAATGGACAGTTTTGAAACATCTGCATGGTGACAATGCAACCTGGTAGAGGGTAGCAA
>NW_015271993.1:0-379 GCF_001447785.1 Gekko japonicus
AAGAGAATGGGTGTGAATGATCAGTTGCCAGTGTTACATGTTTGCAGGGTACCACCTTCAGATGGCTTTGCTCAGATGAGATTAGATGCCACAGGGGAACGCAGGAGGAGAGGCGGTCCTGCAGGGATGTGGGTCCAGTGTGTGTTTTGTAGATGATAGCTAGAACCTTGAATTGAACCCAGTAAACTGATTGATAACCAATGGAGTATCTGTAGAAAGGGAGTGAAAGCAGCTGGAGGGGGAGTTCAGTTGCATAAAGAGTATTTAGGCAAGGGATACTTTTCTTATCTTGCTGCCCATCTCTCTAGATGCTTTTCTTCATCTGGGCTCCAATACCAGAGGTGAGCTTGGAGGGGAGAAAAGTGCCTAGAAAGATGGA
>NW_015271994.1:0-379 GCF_001447785.1 Gekko japonicus
TTCCTGATGAGTGGCCACAGGTACGATGCGTTGACACATGTGTTCCCTTGATCGGTTCCAGTTCCTCTTGGGACTACTGGCAGAGTCTGTCAGAATTCTCCAGCCAGCAGCACAGTAACTTCCCCCATCACTGCCCCTAAGGTCTGTAAGGGTTATGCTCAGTGCCTCAAAATACCCCTTGTGCGCCATGGTACTCTCATCCTAAACAATGAGTTTACAGTCCCACAACACTTGGGCCATGTTGCTTTGTTTTTAGATGTTGCACAGGGGATGAGGTTGAGAGACAGCTTGAAGGCTGTGTGGGCCGTCTTGCCTCCCTCAAGCAGTGTAGCAGCAATGCCAGAGGATGCAACAGCCAAGGTGATGCCATGATCACTCC
>NW_015271995.1:0-379 GCF_001447785.1 Gekko japonicus
TCTACCACTTGAGCTAATTCCCCTGCCTGATAGTAAATCCAGGATCTGTGCATCAGGACATCCCTCCAAATGGCTCCCAGTTTTTAAACCTTGAGAAAAATAAGACATCCTAGACAAGGGTTTTTGTTTTGTTTTGTTTTTTTGGAAAATACAAGAGTTGAAGCTGTTACAAACTAAATGCTCTCTTCCACCCTCGATGAGGCCCCAAAAGCCAAAAAACAGCTACTGCAATTCTGCAGCAAGGCTGCTCCTGTTGGAAAATGCTGGCATCAATCCTGCTATCGCTCACACGCTAAGCAAGCACTCTGCCACTGAAGCTAATTCCCCACTACTGGTGCAAAAGGGTTTATCATCCTGAGAATGTGAGAGAGTTGAGAGG
>NW_015271996.1:0-379 GCF_001447785.1 Gekko japonicus
GAAAGCTCACATCTTGAAGAAAAATGTGTTGGTCTAGAAACTCCACTTAACTCAAACATTGTTTTGCATGTTACTTTGTGCACACACAGACGTGCAGACAGTAGCAAGGTGAGGGGAAGAAGGAGGGGAGGTGGAAGCAGACCCGGGAGAACTGCAGCATAAGGAGCATAAGGCCCTGGGCAGACCTGTTCTGGTGTGTGGGCCGTAGGCTTGACACCCCTGCCCTAGCCTGTGACTTGCCATTTCACCCAACTGGAGTGTCATTGCAAGATAATACTTTTTATTCCTTCTTTATTTTTTATACATTGACTTTGTGGCTGTGTCTATTTAAAAAGGACATTTTAAGAGGAAGTTCCAGTGCGGCCAGTTTGGTGTAGTG
>NW_015271997.1:0-379 GCF_001447785.1 Gekko japonicus
CCCCCCCCATCCCTGTTTGAAAGCAACTCACATGTATGTTGCTGTTACTCTGCCGTTGTTCACTTTATAAAGTGACAAAGATGTACACATAGTTCTCTATGTTCACCTGCTTGGGAATCCTAAATAACTCAAGGGCTGTAGATGGGTATACAAGGGTATTTTAAAAAGTATGCACATGCTCATCTTTCAGACACATCATCCTGTTAGAAATGCTAGTGTGCAGCACACATGTGGGGTTGCCCAAAGACTCAGGTTATAGGATGGAGGCACCAATGAAGGCATCTAACATCTTATACGAATGAGTCTATAATACAGGTATGGTATGAGAGAACATATCCATGCAGCAGTAGCAATAGTTTGATCTTTTGTGGTGATACAT
>NW_015271998.1:0-379 GCF_001447785.1 Gekko japonicus
CAGGAATTTCCCGACCCAGAGTTGGCAACTCTACCACCCCAGCTTCCCGGAGCCCAACCTGATGACCCCGCCCAGCCTACTTCGCAAAACTCGGCTCTTCCAGCCCCCGTTAGATGCTGTTTGTCCCTTTGGGAAAGGAGCTCACAGAGGTGCAATGAAGCGACGAGGAGAG
Organism: Gekko japonicus; assembly: GCF_001447785.1. Lineage (NCBI taxonomy): Eukaryota > Metazoa > Chordata > Lepidosauria > Squamata > Gekkonidae > Gekko > Gekko japonicus. The sequence goes on from NW_015271998.1 coordinate 173, forward strand.
GCCCGCTTGGTGTCCGGAGCCTTGCTCGGTGGCTATTAATAAACATTAATAAATCCCCGTTTTGCCGAGAAGCCTGACAGAGGCCGAGCAGGGACATTCGGCTTCCTGATGAAAAATGAGGAGGAAGAGAGAAGCCCAACTGGAAGGTCGGTCTCGGCGGAGGCCCCGTGTCTAAATGGCTTCAGAGCCCTGCTGCTGAAAGGTCTT
>NW_015271999.1:0-379 GCF_001447785.1 Gekko japonicus
ATAAAATAAAACACTGATTTTCCATAGGTATCATTATGCATACCCGAGATATTTCCAAAATAGTTCCACTTGGCAGTTTCCTGAAAACTGGGAAGGTAGCTACATTCTGAACTATCTCTGGAAGGTTGTTTTACATACCTGGGGCTGCTATAGAAAAAGCCCTGCCTCATAGAGAAAATTGGTACAATGAGCAGCTGGGAATATCTGGGCTGCTACACAGATTCACACCAGGAGAGATGGTCCTTCTGTTATCCAATACAGTTTTATCCTCAACAATCAGGCCTGCTGAAGCTGCCTAACAAGAAACTTCTCACAAAAACAATTAAAACACAGCTGTTTTAATCAATTCCTAGTGGTAGAGGCCAGTGTTCCCTCTAAG
>NW_015272000.1:0-379 GCF_001447785.1 Gekko japonicus
CCTCCATGGAGCTGACCAAGTTCTTGAGACCATTTTGAAGGACACAGATGCTCTCGCTGAGATGTTTTCCCTCTAGAAGGTGGCTCTGTAATGTGCCAGAGAAACAAAAGTGGTCCCTGAGTTTAACAGATTCTTCACTTGGTTTACTGTTCTTTGTTCTCATTTGCAAGTCAGAAGGGGATTTTGCCGTTCTCTTCACCTCTATTCAGGAAATAAAAACCCTCCCTAGGGTCTTTACCTCATATGGGAAGACTCTGTAGTGCCACCTAGTGGAGTAAAGAAAGCAAGACCTCAGGACCAAGCTGTGTAGGTTATGCCAGAGGATGGTTTCTTTTCATGAAATGCGCAGAAACGGGGGGGGGGGGGGGGGGTGTCCCCC
>NW_015272001.1:0-379 GCF_001447785.1 Gekko japonicus
CCAAGGTGAGCTTCCAAAGATGAGCAGGGATTCGAACCTCGGTCTCCTAGACTCTAGTCCAGCACTAACAACTACACCACACTGGCTCTCTGCCTCACGTGTCCTTCTTAATTGGAGTACTGTATTAAACTGAGACACAGTCTGTTTGGGACTGAAATATTTGACTCACAGCCTGACTATACACACAGAGAGGACGCTTTGCATAGTATAGGTTCAACACGCATTACCAATCTGTGTAAGACTTCCTTGGCGTTCTATTGCCATACATCTGTCACTATGCTTTCCCGTGCCTGTAACAGTCTGCAGGCTCATTTCTTTCTGTAGCTATTTTTTCAACAGAGCCCAACAAAGCTTGGGGCTTTTTAGCTTGGAGAAGCGA
>NW_015272002.1:0-379 GCF_001447785.1 Gekko japonicus
TTTTAGAAATCTTCTGTAAGAGGCTTTGGTTTGCTAAGAGGGATAATGCCATATCATACAATTCATCAAGCGGTATAACCAATCAGCCAGAAACATGTATTCTAGCAGATGTTGTTCTGCTGTACCATTTCTGGTTTTGGCTTGGATCCTATGAATGGGTTCCATGTGTGCTAGAGAGCATCTGTTGCAGGACGCAATTCATCTTCCACTAAAAATTTGAGCAAGGGCCATTTGTTCTCAAACAAATAGAAGTTCTAGAGAAAGAAAAAGTGTGCTCCGCAGCATGGACCAGTGCACGTGGAACATAGGATCCAAGTGAACAAATTCTGAAAACACCATATCTAGATTAATACCAGGGTAATCACCAGTGTTCCCTCCA
>NW_015272003.1:0-379 GCF_001447785.1 Gekko japonicus
TCACATTCACACAAGGAAATAGGTTAAGTCTATCCAGTATCAGTGAGTGAGCTTCATGGTGAAACAGGGTTTTCATTTCATTTCTGGCCTCCACCATCCAATCCTCAAAATCCCAGTCAGCAGTAAAGTTTATTGGTACCATGAAAGGCAGAGGCAGATGTGACTTTTTTCATGCAAGGAGGTCAGTCTGAAACCGGCCTCAGTACAAAGAATCCAAAAATACATTTCCTCTCTAAGACAAAGCTCTGGGGAAAGCGGGTGGGAAACGGTTGTTAAAACTGTAAGCAGTAATGGGCTGTAGTGTACACAAGGCTGATTGGTAGGGCTGTCAGTTTAGAGTCGAGAAATCTCTGGAGATATTGGGGTGGAGCTGGAGGAG
>NW_015272004.1:0-379 GCF_001447785.1 Gekko japonicus
CAGATATAGGCCAAGAATAAATTAGCATCCAAATTTTTGCTGAACACCGTCTATTAGTGATTGCACAACTCTGTCTAGTCACCTCCTTTTGTACCAAATTCTTAAAATCACGTTAAAGCGACTTGGCAGAAGAAGACAAGAGGCAGCAGAGGACAGCCGCAAACCATCACTGCCCCCCCCCCCGTGAATCACAAGGCTTAGAGGAACTGCTCCTACAGTGGCTATGAAAAGGACGTTCGTCGCAGGAGTGGAATAGGGCTCTACAGTGGGCAAACCGTTTAGGACCGGAAATGAGAAATCTATAATCACGTCTCTGCTGAGTCATGACCCTTGACTGCCAAACCAGCTTCCTCTCCAGAGTTACCATGAGGGTAAAATT
>NW_015272005.1:0-379 GCF_001447785.1 Gekko japonicus
AAGGGAACCTTTACCTTTACACTAAACAATACTATTGTAGACACGTTATTGGAATAATCCTTATAACAGGTATACAAGACCGCAAGTGCCCTAATATAGCAAGATAAGAGGGGGGCAGAGTTCAAGATTCACTGGCCTGACAAAGGACACCCAGGGAAGCAAGCCAGAGATGACACATCAAATGGAAGCAGATGTTTGAGAGCAGCTGTAAGGAAACCAGTATTTTCATAAGGGTCACTTGAGTGAATGTTTATCTTTAAAAACTGACGTGACACAATGAACACAGAACTTAAATCATGCCATGAGATGCTCACACAAACAGAGCGCAGACACATCATCAGCTGGGAAGACAAAGAAGGGTGATGAGGTGACTGGGACC
>NW_015272006.1:0-379 GCF_001447785.1 Gekko japonicus
GGGGTTTAAAAACCAACTCTTCTTCTTTTTGTCATCATGCAACAATGTAATAAAGGTGGAACAAAATAAGTGGCATTGGTTCAGCCCTAAAACACCTAAGTCCCAGGTGGATCCCAGCAGACACAGTATATACTCAGAGGCATTTTTAGCCCTATGGTTAGGTGTTCTGGTTCCTTTCAGTTTGGGGCTGAAAATGAGCCAGTATTCACCAAGGCAAAGGCCCTGAAATAAGATCTTTGGGCCACATATTTCGGAGTGTATTTTCCTTCTCTCAAAGTAATGTTAGTTGTCTCCATAAATCTGAGGTTGGGGGGAAGGTGTCTCAAGGTCCTCTGAACTAATTCACTTTGGACATTTTGTATCAAACAGTACTCAGTAC
>NW_015272007.1:0-379 GCF_001447785.1 Gekko japonicus
ATTAGAACCGGAGGGAGGATATGGTCATCCTGGGCAACGATGGCAAAAGGGTCAAATAACATCTGATACGGTACAGGGAGTAACAGTAAAAAGAGTTCCATGGTCCATTGTCAGGTTGGTTAATTTAGTTATTTTGCAGGTCATTTTACAAAACAGACATAAAGAGGCTAAATTTAAGAAGATTGTTCCAATTAAGGATACCCTTGATCGAGTAGATCGGTCTTTACAAAATATACAAATATGGGAAAAGAAAAATTCAAAAAAGGAAATCTGGTGGAAACGCTGGAAATGGTATACTGCAGTTAATCCCCCAGTCCCATAATGTATTCCATAATGTATTTCATATTTGGTCTTTATCGATATAAATGAAACATTATTG
>NW_015272008.1:0-379 GCF_001447785.1 Gekko japonicus
ACACACACACACACCTGGTGAATAATCTCAGGCTGCTTTCAAATCTAAAAAAAACAATATCGGCTGTTCTGGGCATATAACTTCATTCTGTTCTGTTCTGTCACAGACCTGCACCTTGGGTAATGGATCTCTTCTGGCAGCAGAGCTTGGATTCTTAGAGCACCCCTTTATTTCAGTGCTTCTTGATGTATCAGAGTGAAAGGAGCTCAGCGGTATAAGCAAGCATTTATTCCTTTAAAGGTGCAGATCTTCCTCCTCCACTGAAATGAGCAGAGGGTCAAACAGCACTAGAGATCCACATGTCCACACATTCAGATATCGACATATACAGGTTTCTGGATTATAGTATCGGTGCAGAAAAAGTTACGGGAAGTGAAAC
>NW_015272009.1:0-379 GCF_001447785.1 Gekko japonicus
GGTGACTTTCTTGCCTTCTTTCACTTCTCCAAGTCCCTGAAGATGTCCATGCCAAGTATAACCAGTCCTGCTCAAAGGCCGTTCCTCCTCTCCTACAGTCCAGCTGGGAAATGTAGTCAATCAGTGCATTCAAGTCCCAACGAATTTCCTGTTTGATCAAGTTCAAGTGACACAAGATGTCTTCTGCTGGTTGTGTCTAAAAGTACTAGGTGCAGCACATGATTGACAATTAAAACTGCCTGCTTTCAGGCTTACAATCTAAGTATGAAGCAAGGAAGGTACGTTATGAAGGAAAAGAGGGGAAATCAAAGGGAAGGTGAGGAAAAATATACATAGTGGGGTACCAATAGTCAGGGGCATAACCAGAAAATTTTGGGTG
>NW_015272010.1:0-379 GCF_001447785.1 Gekko japonicus
TGAGTCCCAAGGTGCACCAAAGCCCTCTGGAAGAGGTGAATGTCATTATGAGCTTTACTAAACAGAGAAAGCAAGTAACAAGTAGTAACAACTGAAATTGCCAACATGGACATAAAACGGAGGATTTTATCTCCAAGGAGAAGGTAGAGGGTCTGTGTGGGAAGATATTGTTAGTTTTCCCTCCATCCAGCTGTTCTCCCTCCCAAGTCCATTGCCTCAATGTAGTAAATAGAAATAGCATGCTTGTGTAAAGCACTTGTTACTGTAGCTCAGGCACTGAAGACAGGCAAGGATAGATACATCGGCATAGCCTTCTGCTGCCATAGGTATGCTTATGACATCTTTAAGAAGTCAGGGATGGGGGCAATGCTCCCTCTAA
>NW_015272011.1:0-379 GCF_001447785.1 Gekko japonicus
GTCAGCTATGACTTGATGGCAAAAAAAGATGGTATCCGCAATTTCTTATTGGTGTGAAAGGGCACTCCACATATTCTCATAGGAACTGTCTCTATTGCACCTTTGACCAGGATAAACCCTACCACTGGAAAGACTTTCTGGGGGAAAACTCTCAGGTAAATTAAGCTTCAGAAGTGGGTCGTGTCAAGTGTAGATTTGTCATGGAAGCTGGAATCTGACCGTGCCAAAAACTGACCGCGTCCTGCAATAAATCGGTGCAGCCAAACCCTCAAACCAGCGTATTTCCTTTGGCCTGGAAAAGCATGGCAAATCTAAACTAATTGACTGTTATGCCATCATTAATGCAAGAAGCCTCTTGCAGGAGGGGGAAGCCAGCCCG
>NW_015272012.1:0-379 GCF_001447785.1 Gekko japonicus
CTCCCCACATGAATCAGCCTGCGAAGCTACTTTCTTTCTCTCCCCCCCACTTTTAAATACTCCCCCCCCAACAAAACTCTCTCAAGGTAGCTTACAATATTAACACAGAACCAACACTAACACAGAAACCAATCAAAACATGGCGTGTCTGAGATGAAGTCGTAAATTAATAAAACCCGACAGCTGAAAGAACAGAAGAGAAACTCCCAAAGGTCTAGTACGGCCAGAGCAAAGTCTAGTAGAGAGTCAGGCATCTCAGTTCTGAACACCGTCCTTCTCCCCCAGTGCCAACTGAACCTCAACACAACATCCAAAGAGCATGTTTGGTTTCCTGGCGTAAGTCAAGAAAACCTTAGCCTTTGGGATGGTTGCATCTGCT
>NW_015272013.1:0-379 GCF_001447785.1 Gekko japonicus
CAGACAAGGGCAAAGAGACATGCCCTAACCAACAGCACCGAGCCGTGAGCCCTATACAGAACACGATGCCTCACCATCTAGATGTGGAGGCTGTACCATGATCACTGGACCCGATCTCCATCCAGACAGCATTGACTCAACAACAGACTGATTGGGTGAACTCCCGGGTATCAAAACCCCACCAGGTTGCATCACAACCCCTCAGCATCTCCGAGTCTGAAGTAGATGAGATTGACCTCTCCCAGCGGAGCTATCGTCGCTCCCCCTCGTCGGGATCAATGAGCAGAAACAGCTCTCCACCACCAGCACCTGTCCACATCCATTGCCACTGAACGTGAGATGCCCACAGACAAGAGCCAGGTGCCATCCATGATGCTCA
>NW_015272014.1:0-379 GCF_001447785.1 Gekko japonicus
CGAGCTGCAGTTTGGCCACCCCTGCTCAAGGGCATCTTTGGAAAAGAATGACATAGAGACATTCCAGAGAGGTGTTGGCACCAGCAGTCTTCAGTGGGTGTCCGTTCTTGTGTTTGTATGATGCCTGAGGTAGGTAAGCAGCATCAGTTGGATGCTCGGGGCAATGCTTTAGCTGTGATAGTGACTTCACTTTGCTGCCTCAATGCACGCACAACTCAGTATACACGGTAGTTCTCTGGGGCTGCTGAAAAACGGCTCAGAATGGGAATTCGGCCTCCTGAAATCCTCTGCTTTCATGAAGTTTCTGGTCCTCATGGCTGTGAAGGTACTCATGGAAGAGCATGCCTAATACCTGCTAAAACTTCTGAAGCCAGACAGG
>NW_015272015.1:0-379 GCF_001447785.1 Gekko japonicus
TTTTTTTGCTTTAAAAATTGCCTGTCAACAGGGTTTTGTAATTCCCAGGAACTGAGGTTTTATTGCTGCCAGATAAGATGGATAGCTTTTTAAAAAGCAGATGCTTGGATGTTTTTCAAGAGCTTTTAGAAGTGCACATGGCAACCTATTTCTTGCAAACCGAGCAACTACAGAAGTTCTATAAATAGCAGCAAGTGAATAGATGATGGGTAGTTCTATATGCAGCAGATGTTAAGAAGGAAAAGAAATTTGGTCATCCTCCTGACCTTTCCGACCCCTGCTTTTCCTTACTTGGTAGTGAATTGAATATAGCAATTTGCTGCTCAAAGCCAGTCCGCTCCAGTAACTTAATGATTTGAAAGTGGAAATGGGTTTGTTG
>NW_015272016.1:0-379 GCF_001447785.1 Gekko japonicus
AGTCAGAATAGAGAGCAATGGTCCACTGACCTTGAGAGAACAATCGGCCTCTCTCCATTCCTGGCACCCTGAATGCAACAGTGGCAGCATCACAGACAACAGATATCAGGGAACTTTAGTTATCGTTAGTTATCTGAGGACAACTGAGTCCTTAATAGAGCCATTAGCCATCCTGTAAATTACATATCACTGGGGTTTCTTATGCCAGCTCAAGTGTTAGCAAACATTACAAGCATGTCATATATGTATATATGGATGGGTAAGTGGATAGATGGATGTATATGGAGAAGGATTCTTGTCACTCCACTCCATTTTCAAAGCAGACACAAATGCTGCTACCATGTAAATTTGATTTGACCTATTAAATATGGCAATAATA
>NW_015272017.1:0-379 GCF_001447785.1 Gekko japonicus
GGTGCCCGGAGGGCTGCCTTACCCTTCTTTCCTGAGCCGCAGGTTTCTTCTTTCAGCAAGAACCCGTAGCCATCTGGCCCTCTTGTCATCTGCAGCTTCCGCACTTCGAAGGGAAGCCAGGAGCTGTTCGCCAGGGCGGCCGTGATTTTGACGTTGCGCTGTCGGTAGAACTCCTCCGATTCTGCGTCGATCACCAAGAGTCCCATCGGGCTGTTGCTTTGCTTGAGCTGCATTCGAGACAGACGCAGGAGCGTGGAGGAGAAAGAAGGGGCACCGAATGGGAGGAGGAGGACCCATGATGGGGCACTCCTCTGGAGAGAAGAAGCTACGGCCAAGAGGCTCAGAAATAAGGCTGGCAGCTCCAGGTTGGGAAATTCCT
>NW_015272018.1:0-379 GCF_001447785.1 Gekko japonicus
TGGAAGAAAAATTGTGGAACAAATAGAAAATAATTTAAAAACAACATAAATTGATTAAAAAGGGGGATTAAAGAGATAGAACAGGAAAGAGAATTTAGAACATAGAAATCAGTAATAGACAAACAAGAAGAAACACACTGAGTATAAAACCATGGTTATTTAACTATATAATTCCTATAAGGTTAATCTAGGGCAATATAGTAAAATATAGCAAAAGCCATAGAAGCCTATAAGATTAAATAAATGTAAAAGAACATACCCCAAAAAAATTTAAAATACAGAAGAGAAAAATATATTTAAAAAAGGGACATTAATAAACCCAGAGTATATGGATTAGTAATATCTAATTAATTAATAATAATACTAATTAATTACTAAT
>NW_015272019.1:0-379 GCF_001447785.1 Gekko japonicus
AGCCGCATCCAGCCCGTTCTTACAAATTTCTTTTCTGCGGCTTACCTGATGCTTTGCCAACTTGAGTTCTCTCTTTGGACTTACTCTTTGGTCTTAATTATTTAGTGATTACTAAGTGTTAGTCACGGATTACAAGGCCAAAGACTTCATCAGAGTAATGACAGAATCTCAAACAATCCTCATGTCTGGACTTTTGAGTAAGCTGTTTGCACTCTTTCTTCATTAACAGAGTTGCATCTGTTTGGTTTCAGGAGGGGTATTTCTATTAGAAACTTAGTGTGTGAAGTGATGGGGGATCGAAAGCACCTTTGTGGGCCAGGTGATTTAATTTCCCTTCCTGCTCTTAAGCCAAGTAAGATTGAAGATTTCTTTGCTCCTG
>NW_015272020.1:0-379 GCF_001447785.1 Gekko japonicus
TGCAAACCAACATGGCTACCCACCTGAACTATGACTACTGATTTTAGCTCCCATCTGCCGGACGTTCACAGGGAGATGTCTTTGGATCAGAACTTGAGCCCCTGTGAATTTCTTCTTAGTTGGAAGGAAATAACTTCTAGGAGGCGATCCAGACAGGCCTAGATTAGTAGTCCTCAAATTAAATGTTCCTAAACGTGTGATATAACGATGTTAAGGAATCTGAGCAAAACTTCACCAACAACAGAAACCAAACCCAAACAGGTGTGTCTCTGAAGATCTCTAGAAGTGTTGTCTGTGTAGAAAGCCTCATACTCAAGGTATTTGTGTCTAAAACAGTCGATGTCCTTGGCCTCTTGTCACAGCTCAGGTGGGGTGTCAC
>NW_015272021.1:0-379 GCF_001447785.1 Gekko japonicus
AGTTTTTTATACCATATATCTAGATTTGGGGCTTTGTGGTCTTTCCATAAGGATGCTATAGTGGTCTTTGCCGCATCGAGCATAGTTTCAATTGTATCTTTGTGAACTCTGGATCGTAGAGAAGCTGGCCAAATGTTTAAAAATATAATTTCTGGTGAGAAGGGTATACGTACAGAGGTAATTTTTTGGATTACATTTAGGACTTCTAGCCAAAAAATTTTCACTTTCTCACAACGCCACCAACAATGGGCGTAGTCCCCAATCTGCTGGCACCCTTTCCAACAATATGGAGAATAATCAGGCGAGATCCTGGATAGCTTATGTGGAGTTAAATACCACCTAGAAAGTATCTTCAGATTTTGAAAAGTTGTGTTTATGC
>NW_015272022.1:0-379 GCF_001447785.1 Gekko japonicus
TGTCTTGCCCTCCCTTCCCTGCCATCTGACAGTGTGACCTAGAGCAAAGCCAGCATTACACATTCTGCAATCTAACTGAACACAAAATATTCAAGAAAGCCACAGTTGGCTACAAAAGCCATGAGAGCATTTATCCCGTTCTTCAACATGGCCCACAATGAGCATTTGGCTACTTTTATGTGGCGTCCAAAATGAAAAGCCAGCAAACTCTTGAGCCACAGCCAGAGGGGCCTGGGAGGAAGAAAAGAGTTCACAATCCTCAATAGTCATTTGTGCCTCCTTGGAGCTGTCCTCATTTGAACTATGTAGATCATACTAGGACGGGGGCACAAATATTCTGAACTATTTCATAGGAGACAAGGGAAAACTTAGCTTGGCC
>NW_015272023.1:0-379 GCF_001447785.1 Gekko japonicus
AACGCTGACATTTTCCTCCCCTCCATAAACTTTAACTGAGTTTGCAATTCCCCAGGCTTCCGAGTCCTGGGTTTGCAGTGAAACTTGGCAAAGAACCGCCTGTGTTCCTTTGGCACTGGGCAGCTTGAAGCTATAAAAGGCAAAGGCGAGCCTTTTGTTTACTCAGAGGGAAATGGGTGGATCGTGCCAGGGTATTTGACACAGGGGGGCTCTTCGCATCTTATTTTCCATCATCGCTCACGGGTCACTAGAAAGAGCCATTGGAGAGAAACTGACCTAACAAAACTACGGAGGAATTTTTTAAAATAGGAAGATGGGGTGGAGAAATTCTGAACTGTGGACAGGACTGTCCGCATTCACAGGCATGGAAGCCCACCAC
>NW_015272024.1:0-379 GCF_001447785.1 Gekko japonicus
AGTCCTTTGGTAACAGGACTCTGATCACGTCACTTCTGTATTGCAGATCTTGAGCCCCGAAGAGATTGAAAGATACGTTGCGGAAATTGAAAAGGAAAAGGAAGAAAATGAGAAGAAAAAACAGAAGAAAACATCGTGATGAATGAAATCTAATTCCCATGTTGTTGGCTTTTGGTTTTAAAATCAATCATGAGTTAAGTCTGTATAGCTGCGTAGGCATTCCATTTTCTTGTTCTGTGCCCTTTGTAAAAGGCCTACAATAAACCACCTGGTTTTTTAAAGCTTGTTCCTGTAATGTGTTCCTTTCTTCAGCTTAACACTGTAGTGATCACAACGCTTTGCGTTTCTGTAATAGATGGAAATCTGTTTGCATAAACTG
>NW_015272025.1:0-379 GCF_001447785.1 Gekko japonicus
CTTTCTTGTGCCTCTGCTCAGCTAAGTGCAGAGGCTTCCCCCATGGCAGAAGGAGGAAGTTCAACAACAACAACATCAAGATTCTTTCTGGCCTGGCATTTAACCAAAGTGCATTTGACCACCTGGTGCACACAGGTAAACTGCAAGGAAAATTGCTTTAGGGCTGGTTCTCTGGTCAAGCTGCCCAGGCTGTTGCTTGGGAGGCACAAGGAGGAGAGGCTGATGGCCCATGGGGCTTGGCTTAATCCCAGCTGCTGGTTGCACAAGAGGCAACTGTGGCCTCTTGTCCTAGGCCTGTGCTGCCACCTGCCGTGTTTGTTGGCCCTCAAGGGGAGCTGGTTGGCCACCGTGTAGGGTTGCCGAACTCCAGGTGGGGCCT
>NW_015272026.1:0-379 GCF_001447785.1 Gekko japonicus
TCAAGCCCCTCAGTACTTAAGAGAACCCCTGGAAGGGAAGACCTTGGGGGTGAAAGGTGGGATTTCCAAACTGTGGATTCCTAAAATTCCTCATGGCCCCCCAGGTGATTAAATTTCTAATAGCAGCCTCAGTGGAGATTGCTAAGTGATGGGAGCTTATAGCTTTCCTTGTATCAACAATTATGGAAACTTCCTCTAATACAGAAATGTTGGTTATTGTAGCATCTTTATTATCTGACACTGTTTGAATTGAAATATTTGCTCTTCTTTTTTCTATGCCCTCTGTTCTGTGTGGTAGTTATTCTACTGAATATGCTTTATTACTGCTTGTCACTGTAGAAAAATGGATGTCTGTGTGTCTATACCTTTCCCTTTGCTC
>NW_015272027.1:0-379 GCF_001447785.1 Gekko japonicus
CCTCCTTGTCTAGGTCGCCTCAACTGGTGGTCCGTTGTGGATCCAAGCTGCCAGCGCCTGCTTCCCTTGGCGACGACCGGTGACGGGAACTGCCTGCTGCACGCCGCCTCTCTTGGTAAGGCCCCTCCGGGGCTACGCTGCCAGCATCTCCACCCCAGCCATGCTGGACAATCTCCACTTGGCTTTTTTCTGCTGTTTCCCCTTCAGCTCTAAATGTCTGTACTTCCCCCAAAGTGTTTCTACTGTAACAGTTTCACCGGCAGGTCGAGTGACCGGGCTGTGGGGTGTCTCAGTGTTGAGATTTTGTATGTGGGTTTATTTTTGTATTCTTCTTCCCGTTTTTTCTTCCACTGGCAACCCCCATATCCTCACCTTTCCA
>NW_015272028.1:0-379 GCF_001447785.1 Gekko japonicus
ATGGATGTCGTCTAGAACCATCTGCTGCAACTTGAAATGATCAACCCAACATTACGGTTTCATCAGGAATAAAAAGAAGGGTGTTTTATTACTGCAACGGGTGACCCAGTACCACAGTTTGGCAGCCTTTGTCAGGAAATGTTTACATGCATTTCCAGATGCTGATTAAAGAGATAGTCACATTGTGAGGGATGAACTGAGCTGTAGCCAATAAATCTACAGATCTGGCGAACGCCGCAGTATTTGGATTAAGCCGTACATGTTAGATCTCACGAACATCTTGGCTATAATGTTTTGGCACAGAGCTACAGCGCTTAATTGAGCTTATCGTTAGAAGTGTTTCCCTGAAAATGTCGACTCAGCGTGTGACTGCAATAAA
>NW_015272029.1:0-379 GCF_001447785.1 Gekko japonicus
GTTGGACATGCCGGGAGAGGCACCTGGAACCTCCAGGGTCCAAACGGTACGCATTGGTGGATGGGTTCTCCCACAGTAGTCTGGGTACCACAGGAAATTCTGCTTTCGGGCTACTATATAACGCCCCCCCAATTCTTAATGACCCCCACGCTGCACATGGAGGTCTCTCTCTGCTTTGTGCGCGTGGATCTGCTTCCCCTTTTTGAGATGAGTGAGGAAATCTTGAGCCCTGACGTACATGCGGCTCTCCAGAGGGGCCACAACATGGACGTGCTTCTCTGAGCTCGGTCCAGGTCTGAACGACAGCACGCTGAGAACAGGAGGAGATTGGATTGACCCTTCGCCACCTAAAGGAGTCTCTGAGCGGCTCACAATCTCC
>NW_015272030.1:0-379 GCF_001447785.1 Gekko japonicus
CTATTTTGGTTTCTGGGCCTAATTAAAAGAGTGATTTTTAAAGCCTTAAACAATTGGGGTGCAGGATATACCAAGGATCGCCTTCTCCCATGCAAACCAACCCAGACTTCAAGCTCGTTCTCAGACACTCTGCTTTGTGGGCCTCCCGTATCTGAGATGTGCTGGGGAAGCACCCATGACGGGGACTCTTCAGCGATGGCACCAAAACTTCGGAAGTCCCTCCCCAAGGAGGAGCCCTTTCTATGACAGCCTTCAGGTAGCAGATGAGAACACTATTCCAGGGGGTATTCGGCTGTAATGTCTACCTAGGACTACTCTTGGAATTTTTACGCCATGTTGGCTCTGATATTTTTTTGTCCTTGGCTCTGATAAGGTTTTA
>NW_015272031.1:0-379 GCF_001447785.1 Gekko japonicus
CCCCTCCTCCTGCTGTGCCTCCAGTGGGGATGGCATGTTGGTTGGCATGGGGATGTCCTTGACAGCATGGGCATCCTGCTAGATGCCATGACTGGCAGTGAGCAGGGTACACTCTCACATCCACATTCTTGTTCATCATCACCCTCTGGGGCCCTGTGTACTCTGTGTGTGGAGCGCCACCATGGGGTGTCCACAGGGCTGACAGGTGATGCCCTCCTCCCCACAGGTGGCCAAGGCTTGTAATAGGAGTTGGTATCTTTAAGGGGGTATGTGCGGTAGAGGAGGAGTGTCACTCCTGTGGCCTGCCCCTTTCCACCCCTTGCCATTGATGGATGCTTAGCCTGGCCTCCTCAACTTATTACTCCTATTGGTCCTGCCT
>NW_015272032.1:0-379 GCF_001447785.1 Gekko japonicus
AAAAAAGAAAAGAAAAGTCCAGTCCGAATGGTTTCACAGGCTCTTCAGGAGTTGTGGATAAGACAACCCTTTGATTACACAGTCTGACTATTCTTATGAGACCATTTTGAATCAATTAGTGCATATTACAAAGGTGGTATTTACACTATGGTAAATTATATCATTGCATAATGAAATCAGTGATTTACAGGGAATTTCTGGCCTCCAATCAGCAATTCCTTCAGTGGGCTGAGGGGGCTTTCCTTCTCCACCCAGTATCTGTGTTTGTAATGTTATAGTTCCATGCATCTTAAAAGTATCACAAGTCTGATTTATATGCAAAGAAGTGGATATTCAGTGATCAAGTTTATGATCTTTTAAGGAAGTCAAGATGGTACAG
>NW_015272033.1:0-379 GCF_001447785.1 Gekko japonicus
TTCTTCTTCTTTGAGAGACCTAAGGGTTGACTGGGGAGAGACCTCTGGTGAATCAACAGGTTTTGAGGCAGAGGTTCAAGTTCCAGTCAGAATCAGAAGGCAGGTCTGTATCCTAGGGTGAGCAAGCTGACTCAGCATCTTAGAGTTTCCCCTGCACATCAAAGTGGCTACTGGAGGTTTCTAAGCTGCCTCTTTCTGTGGTGGTATTAGGTGCCCAGCTGTCTCCTCCTCTGAGTCTTTGGCCTCTTCATCTGACAAAGATAAGTCCATAATCTCATCCATGAACAATTCTGTAGTTGTGCCCTTAGTAAGAACTTTGCCCTAAGTGCAGTATATGGTTTCCTTTCCATCATTATATGGCCATATAGAACTGAAGTCC
>NW_015272034.1:0-379 GCF_001447785.1 Gekko japonicus
AGCATTCCGTCCTTTCTAGAGAAGCCAGGACTGTACTGTGAATCTTCTTTTGTTGTTATGCTTGTTTTGCATTTACTTTTGGAAAACATTTGGCAGCAAGGCTTTTGCCTAGAGAAGGAAGATCCAAATCTATGACCTGATTCAAGTCATCTCTTTATCACATCTGTATGGGATCTAGGATTGCCAACTAATCCAAAACCCACTGCTGGCCTGTTCTTGTGCTTTAGCTGTAGCTCATTGTGTAGACATCATCAGGTAAAGCTTCTTATGGCATGGAAATAAGAAGTCATTATTTGCTATGTATGCAGATCCAGTCGCTGTTTGAAATTACCACAAAGAGTAGTTGCAAAGAAAGCAACTGCAGTGGGAAGTTATTGTT
>NW_015272035.1:0-379 GCF_001447785.1 Gekko japonicus
GCTTCCCAAAGGTATCTGGCTGGCCACTGCTGGATATGGGAAGCTGGACTTAGATGGGCTTTGTCTGATCCACCAGAGCTCTTACAGTCTTACATAAAACTTAAGGCAGGATTCTGTGCGTGTGTGTAGTTCTGTGAACTGTGAGGATGGGACTCAGAACATGGCTCTGGGCACAGAATTTATCATACATACATATCATACATAGTATCATACTTTTTAAAAAGGCAAGTGTGTAGATCTTATATTTGCAAAGGTTTGCTTCAAAATGTATGGGCAACACTTGCTCAAATCTCAAAAGCAGTTGGCCAGCAAAATGTGATTTCCAGTATTTCTAAATGGGAATTTGGTACCATGCAGAGCTCATGAACACACATGAAGC
>NW_015272036.1:0-379 GCF_001447785.1 Gekko japonicus
TAGCAAAGCTACATCATTGTTTTATATAGCAAGTCAAACCATTGGTCCATTAATGTCAGTATGCTTTACTGTGATTCTGCAACGTCTCAAGTCTTTCCAGGCCCAACTCAGAGACTGATCAAAGGGAGATGCATGCAAGCCAAAGGTCCCAGCTATGGGTCTCTCAGTTATGGCCCTCTACATAATGCCATTTAAGCCTTTGGCATTTAATATTTAGTTCTTAGACGTTTGAGTGCTGCTCCTTCCCCTCCGCTTCCACTTCTGAAAAGTCAACTTCACCTAATTAAAAGACGCAAACTCAAGTGTGGGTGCTCCTTTTTGCAGGGCTACCCACAGAGAATATTGCACTACAAGCACAAGACTGGGATTAGTGAAGTCT
>NW_015272037.1:0-379 GCF_001447785.1 Gekko japonicus
TGGATATCAAAAAGTATGACAATGAATTTAGAAAAAGTAGAGATTGAAGTGAAGACATTTTCTTTTCGCGGGGGCGGGAAAGTGTCTGTGTTTCTCCAGCATTATGGCACAAATTTCCGACTTTCTGTGTGCGTGTTCTTTTTGGGAGTTAAAAAAACCTATCCTTCTGGTGGCAATTCTTCCCTCCTTCCCCATGACATTTGCACCATGGCACTCAAATGGTAAAATCAGGGTGAACATCAGCATGGCATAAAGGGGAAATGTCTCTCATTGCTCTGCACAAGTTCTCACCTATACAGGTTCTAAGGATTCCTAGTTGGGTAGCCAGCTCTTGGTTGGGAAGCACCTGGAGATTTGAGGGGGTGGAGCCTGTGGAGGG
>NW_015272038.1:0-379 GCF_001447785.1 Gekko japonicus
AGGATGTGGTTAAACATTGTCACCATAGGTTTCACTATAATGGGGGCAAACGCTTTATAAAATTCACCAGGGTATCCATCCGGGCCTGGAGATTTGTTCAGTTTTAATTGTTTGATAATGTCTAATACCTCTTGTTCAGAGATTTTTTCATCTAAAAAATTCTTGTGAGTCTCTGTCAGTTTGGTGTGTGTGGGAAAGTTATCGGTTTCTTTCAAGAAGGTGGATGGGTCACTGGGTGTGTTGGCATACAGTTGAGAGTAATATTCTTGGAAGCTTTGTGCAATTTTTTCTGTTTGAGATACTACTTCGCCTTCTTTTGTTCTAATTGATTGTATGTGCTTGGAGAGTGTTTGTTCCTTTACTTTGTGTGCTAAGAGTT
>NW_015272039.1:0-379 GCF_001447785.1 Gekko japonicus
CACTGGGTAATTTGCTGTGCTGATCACTGCTCATGATGTATGTAAGATAAGGGCCAAGAGGTCATTTCACTAGAACAATGCTCCCCAGACTTATAATAGCCATAACAAATGCTTTTGCAGGAGTAAAGCTGAAGATTACACTTCAATCTTATACCTACCAAAAATTACTTTTAGAGTGTGTAAAAACACATTAAATTATCCATTCCCAGCAAAACACATCCACAGTCAAGGCTGCCAAGAAGGGGAGGCAAAATTCCAAGTGTCCTGGTCACTCTGGAAGCCCAGGAAACCAGGTAAGGTGCCTCTGCTGTATATTTTTAATCTTGGAACTGTAGGCGGCTTTGAGCCTTAAGGGAAAGGTGGGCTAAAAATATTTTTT
>NW_015272040.1:0-379 GCF_001447785.1 Gekko japonicus
ATCCCTGACTGGCTGATTAACGCTCATTTCCTCCTGGCAGCACAGTGCCACTGGAGTCAAACTGGGTTCTGCCGCCTCAAACTAATGCGGATGCCCACCCGAACCTTTGCTAAAGCCGAAGCACTTCCTCTCTTTATTTAGGGGCGCAGAATATGTCTCCGCCAGGGAGTGGATGAGGATCTGCTTCGAACTGCTCGAGTTACTAAAAGCACACAAGAAGGCGATCCGAAGAGCGACCGTGAATACGTTTGGCTACATTGCAAAAGCTATCGGGTAAGTGTCCGGGGTTTTTAAACGATGAAGGAAAAGTTAATACCGCTGTGAAAGGTAAATGATTTGAGCTGTTAAAGCCATCGGTGGTCATCAAGATGCTCTTTAT
>NW_015272041.1:0-379 GCF_001447785.1 Gekko japonicus
GTAACCCTACATGAGGGGGATGCCGGGCACTGCGTCTGCCCGGGGGGCACCCCAAAACCCGGGACTGGCCCTGGTCTGTGGACTCTTACTTCTGCTCCCGACTTACCCACACATCACGTTGGAGACCACAAAACTCATCGGAAGGACCAGGAAGAGGCAGGAGACGTAGATGGCCATCTGGAGGAGGAAGTGGAGAACCGCCAGGAGAAGAAGGGCATTCCAGAACCTCTCCAGTTGGGGAGGTATGCTGGCGTGGAGGAGGGCGTCCCCAGCGCCTTGCGCCTGGCAGGGCTTCACAAACTGCTCCAGGAGCATCTTAGCGTCTCCTGTGGGGGGTCCAAAACAGGAACTGTTGTTGTTGTTGCTGTTGTCGTCGTTC
>NW_015272042.1:0-379 GCF_001447785.1 Gekko japonicus
ATGAACAGAAATATGCAATTAAAAATTAGAAGACAATGTTGAGAGCTCTCCTGAACAATTCTGCCTTGCACAACTTGCAGAATGCAGCCCATCTCTTAAGAGAAGATACTTTAAACTTTGGTTTTAATGAATTAATCTTTTGCTAAAAGACTCTGGTACAAACCTGGGATGCTTGTTGGAGCCTGATTTTCTGCCGACTATGAGATGGCTTTAACTTTATTACTTGAAGCCACCTTGAGCCAATCACAGGAGAATGGTGGATTGCCACTGCTATAAATAAGAGAAATGGTATTATTTTTGTCCACTTTAACGCTAATATATGATTTGTTGTTGTTAGAACCTTTGGTACCAATTGTTGGAATATGCAAGGTCTATTGTG
>NW_015272043.1:0-379 GCF_001447785.1 Gekko japonicus
GCAACAAAATGGCTCCCCCTCCTTCACTTTCTTGAAATAACCAGGATGACAACTGTCACTACATTCCGAAACAGGCTGTGTCTAATCAACAAGGGGAAAAGGAGAATGCTTTTACTGAGATTGCTTGGTTTGTTTAGGAATGGCCAGCTGTGAGGAAGCCACATCATTTGTTCTTCACTAACATTTGAAATGCTGACTTCATGTTCATTCAGCTAACTAATAATTCATTCACTGTTTATTAAGAACATGCAGGGGACTCAGAACAGCTTGTAGGGGGACATTTCATCTTCCCTGTATCCCCTCTCCCAGAATTTCCTCTTCCCATTCACTGGCCTTTCCCCTTTTTTCTGCTTTCTTCTTTCCTTCCCATCCACCAGCC
>NW_015272044.1:0-379 GCF_001447785.1 Gekko japonicus
ATTCGACTGGCTTTTGAGCAAGGGATTCTACTGAATTGGTCAACATGGTCATAAAAAATTCTGGCTACGGTTTCTTCCTAAACAGGGATAACAAACCTCAAAAGAAACATGAACTTTGGAGTCAAACCAGAATTGTCTAAAACCTCTCCATTAACAGCATAGCAAAGCTTATTCACCTGTTGTAATAGCAGGCATCTCCAAATAGTTGTGCTTTCAATACTATTTTTATTTTCAAAAATGCCAAGCTAAGGCTGATTACGTGAAAGAGAAGAATGGTTTGACGAAAGCATTCATCTTTACAAAAACTGTACCTAACTCAGAATGCAAAGTATTCATGACAACTTGCAAAGTAGTTGCTGTATAATAAAAGCTCATTAAT
>NW_015272045.1:0-379 GCF_001447785.1 Gekko japonicus
TTTGCCGGGTTTAATTTCAACCGGCTCAGGTCTCTGTTCACAGCTGGCAAACAAGATGCATGCCAAATCAGCAGGTGTTCGAGCTTCCCTATAATTTGCTTGATCACCCAACAGTTTGGCTTAATAGGGAGGTAAATAGGGAGGCAATTATCTGTCAATCAGTTCACTGTTTACAAGCAGTTGGAGCCTGTTCAGAGGGCTACTTTTTAAAATGTTCAGATAGTACAGTACAGAGCAATTGGTGGTGTTTCATGCAGGTGCATTCTCACAGGTCCCAATGGCAGTTCTGTTTCCATCCTGCCCTCACAGACCTGTTGTCATTCCACACCCACTCTGCTATCTCTCCCTTTTTATAATTGAGTAGTGGGCACCAAAATTC
>NW_015272046.1:0-379 GCF_001447785.1 Gekko japonicus
TCCCTGTGATAGTTCGCCTGGTGGTGCTTATTGGGTCTACGGGAAGGGGAGCGGGATGCTCTGGCTCAGGATGAGCAGGCTTGGAGGTCTCAGGTGGCAGCGGAGGCTGCCCCTCCTCATCTGACTCTGATTCCCAATTATCCACATCCACCACCCCTCCTGGGTGTATCGTTGAAATGAGCGCCTGTTGGAGTCCTAGCTTCTGCCTAAGATCATCTATCGTTTTGAGGCAGGAGTAATGGGTAGTTCTTTCTCTCCGCCTCTGGTTTTGGTCAGCGAGGTATCTGGCTGCCTTTTGTGCAGCGGCCAGTTCGTCGGTGACTTTTGCCAGTGCGTTCTCTGCCTTTGTTGCTCTCCCCTTTGCTTCCGCGCCCTCGAG
>NW_015272047.1:0-379 GCF_001447785.1 Gekko japonicus
CCATTTCACGCCTCAGCCAACCAAGAAGTCCAACGAGACGGCTGCCAACTTCATGGCAGACCTTCGCAGATTGGCCCTCACATGTGAGTTCCCGAGGCTCGACGACGCCCTCCTCGACCGGTTCATGACGGGCATCCGAGAGGAGAAACTATGCCGAAAGCTCACCTTGGTTTATCTCTTTGCGGAACAACCCTAGAAATCACAGATAGTGATTGATAGTGTTAAATAGCGGGCTCCATGGATGAGCAGACCCCAAGTCTAGTGATCAATTCTACTTTATTAGTGATTTCAGCAAGAACAAGACTAAACTCCAGGGGCCCAGCCCTGTTTAAATAGCATGCAATTGCTCCCCCCAAACACACCCCACTCCCAGCAATAG
>NW_015272048.1:0-379 GCF_001447785.1 Gekko japonicus
CCGACTAGAGCCCTGTATATATATATATAAACAAATCAGCACCCATTTTCTCCCCTGACTTAAACTGAGCTTGGAGTCCTCCCTGTAGAAATCCCACTGGCGTGAATGGAACGGCCTGAATTTGGACAAGAAATGCCGAATTGGCCCGCTGCGGGAATTCTCTGTACATTTATCTCAGTGTTCCCAGCTTGCTCAGGAAGTCTTAAAAGTCATGAAAAAGCACTTTGTACTTGTTAATTACCATTTCGAGCACCCTGCCGTGTTCAGACTTGCCTTGGGAGGCAGCGCAGGGGGAAATATGAAGAAACTCCAGGGAAAACACCATGAGGCACCCCGGCTCCCCTCCCCGGCCCGCTTCTTTGCCTTCAGCGGACTTTTT
>NW_015272049.1:0-379 GCF_001447785.1 Gekko japonicus
TAAGAAGCTTCATAGCTGAGACTGACTCAGTTGCGAGCTCAGGGCTTAATGAGGAGAGGTCTTGTGGAAAGCAACAAATTACATGACACCAACGTTGGAAGAAAACAGGCCACAGCTTTTATTCATTACAGAGCATGGAGCACTGGCAAAGCATGGGTGCAGATCCAAACACTGAGCAACCCACCTGCTAAAAGCACAACCCGCATAAATACCACATAGCCAGACATCCAATTTATAAAATTCTGTTCTACAGCCACCTCGGAATTGGTTTTATCAGAATGAGTCCCACACACGCCCTCATCATTGTCAGGCTTTAATAACTAAAAGATGTCCACATAATACCCATCCAAAATACACCACAAATGAATGCCCGGGGGGG
>NW_015272050.1:0-379 GCF_001447785.1 Gekko japonicus
TGTGTGTTTTGCTAAGTTCGGGTTGGGAGTTATTGGAATTCTAAAGAAAGAGGTGCAGCTGCTTCCTATGTGAACAGCCTTAGTATGTAGTCAAAGTTTGAATATCTGAACCAAACAGTGAAGGGAAGCCCCTCCAAGCTCAATCTGAAAAGCAAATACTTTTTGAGAATACCATTACTGAGCAAATGAACCAAAAAAACCAACAAAAACCCAAAAACAAAACAAAAACAAAACCTTACACACATAGAATCCAATCCTATGGCTTAGATGTAACTCTTGTATAACTGTGATGATAGTCATACACCTCTCACCAACTCCTCTCCTAGCAAAAAAACAACAACTTTTTTGAGGGGTAGTGAATCAGCCTCAAGGGATGAGA
>NW_015272051.1:0-379 GCF_001447785.1 Gekko japonicus
TCTTCTTTTGCCATTTCTTAACAAAAATACTGAGCATTCAATCACAGCACCAAAATATTAAAATGTTAACAAACTGAGCTTAAAATGCTTAGAAATGCTTCGAAAGCAGCACTAAAATGTTCATAACTGTACAATTAAGACAGTTTAACATGGTAAAAATATAGTGATACAATCTAGCAATAAAAACAGTCTTTAAAATACCATTAGAATAATCTTAATGCTGGGGTTATCATCGCATAATAGTCAGCAGATATGATCTTAATAGCAACCTATGGTGACAAAAGTGATAGCCATGCAAACAGTCCAGCACTAAAATAGTGGCAGGAAGGTATTAAAACAAGGAATCAATATTATCACTGCATGCTGGCAGCTAATTTAC
>NW_015272052.1:0-379 GCF_001447785.1 Gekko japonicus
AACATTAAACTCACCAAATTATATGACCTAACATCTAAAGGTGCATTATTATCTAAATCCAAAATCGACTCTAAATTGAACACGAAACTACCATGGTTTAATTATCTTCAGTTACAACATTTATTTGCTTCTCCTCAACTCAACTCTGCTTGCAAAAGACCTCCAACTGATTTTGAAAAATTGCTATTGACCTCAAACGGTTTACCTCGTGGTCTAATCTCCAAAATTTATAAAATTCTCATCGACCCGGTGCCATTTAAATTACCCTCTTATACTTCTCTATGGTCTACTGACCTTCGTACTGAGTTATCGGATGACTTTTGGATACAGGTATGGTCATCCTATGCATCCAGAACAAACTCAATAAATGTCCAACAGC
>NW_015272053.1:0-379 GCF_001447785.1 Gekko japonicus
TCTATTCTTTCCCCCTTTACTAGGCAACACAATAGCAGCTTGCTAATGGCTACCTCCATCGCAGAGCGAAAATCACACACCGAGCCTGTTCGGTGGCAACTTTCCACTCTCAGCGGCCCCCCCGCACTTGCTTATCAGACTGGAACTCAGCAGTGTCCTCTGATAGCATCTAAATAAAAACATAGCCAATTTCACCAGGAGCGCTTTATCCCCCCCCCAAAAAAAATCTAGTATATCTCATTTGAATGCAAATTGCAAAATGCAAATGGAATCATCAGGCTTTCTGAACTCCCCAGTCCAAAGGGACTTGGAATCCCGAATTTTGTTTGCTTTCAATTGCATGCCATTTAAGTGCAGCATCTTTGTTGCAGTGGTTGCC
>NW_015272054.1:0-379 GCF_001447785.1 Gekko japonicus
GTTCCCCTCTCTTTTTCTCGTTGGGTAGTACCAAGCACACCGCCCCCTGTTCCTGTGCAAGAATGAACCAGCGCTATGTAGGAGCGCACACAGCATGTAGACAGGGGGGCAGGAGTACATGGCTGCCCCGTTTGTGTTTTGACTGAGGCTTTAGCCAAACAATAAGCTCCTCGGGGAGAACACCCACACCCCTGGGCCGCCCCGGGGCCGCCCCCGCCTCCCCATAGGCCTCTCTCCGGGTGGCAAGCGCTCTATTAGCACGGATTACTCACTCGGCGCCCTGCCCGCCCCCTCCCTCGTCGTTCGCTCTCTCCGGCGGGAGTGGCCATTCTGCCAACCTGCCGCCTGACGGAACTCACTTTAATTCACTGCCGCTCTC
>NW_015272055.1:0-379 GCF_001447785.1 Gekko japonicus
GGTCAGGGATAAACTAGGTGGGGTTAATGCTGCCCCAAGGAATAGTTCCTCGGGGTCTTGCCACAGATTCCTAAATAATCCACAGTATTCTTAGTCACTTGAAAGGAATTGCTCTGCGTTGCTTCTGTTCCGGGTTCTGACATGACACAAAAGGTTTTCCCTGAGGAAATGCTCTTGTGAGGAGACATCCAGCTTCTGCGATCCGTGAAGTATTTTTAGCCTGCTGAAAGCCAGTTTCTCTTGCAGGAGGGAGAGGGAAAGACGGCGCGCCGATCATCACCTTCCCTGAGTATGCAGGCTTCAGCGAGATCCCCGACGAGGATTTTCTGAACGTCGTGACGTATTTAACCAGCATTCCCAGGTAAGCAAGAATCAGTTT
>NW_015272056.1:0-379 GCF_001447785.1 Gekko japonicus
AAGAGGAAGAGTGAATACAATAAGAAGAGAATACGCAGCACTGGATAAAATACGATGGCATTAAATTGGACTTACTTAGCCCTCTGAGTTTGTGGAAGTCAAGGGATGAAGACAGAAGCAGCTGAAAGAGCCCTCTCTGGTGAGTGCTTTTATACTGTTTCTTGTGGAAAGGACTATGAATCATCCCTGAATTGTCAAATGGGCTACCCGTGCCGGCAGTTGAGGTAGTTTCCGTTTGGGTAAAGCTTCAAAGGAATCCTAAGATAAGCAACATTCCTCCAAGGAATGTTCAGGATAACCATCATCATCATAACAATGTACCATTATGCTATATTATAATAAGCGTATATATTTCTCTCTCTTTCTGTGGCCATCATAA
>NW_015272057.1:0-379 GCF_001447785.1 Gekko japonicus
ACCTGGAGTCTTGACCTTGAAGCCACTTAGCTTAGGGAAAAAAGTTGTTATCTTCGAGAAGGTTAAAAAGTCCCCTTTCAAGGGACTCCGCCAACTCAATTCTTGCTCGACAGCCCAAGACGAGCATTGTGGTGAGAGGAGAGGTGATGGATTTCAGGAGAAAGTTTAATCAAAATTACGACAATAATAAAAAAGGAGAAAAAAACTGTAGATTTCATGCTAAAAAAAGACACGGCTCTGCTCTTATTTGCTCACTGTTGATTGTGTTGGAGGATAAATATTCCAATTACATAGTTTAAAAATTAGGACAACACACACTCAGTGGAGTATCAGTTCTCCAAATGAACGAATGAATGAATCATAGAATCACAGAGTTGGA
>NW_015272058.1:0-379 GCF_001447785.1 Gekko japonicus
GATGGGTGCAGAATCAGCCTAAAAGCCTTTACTCTTGCTCTTCCTTGCATGGCTACAGATTTCCATCTCTGTCCATCTGCCTGACAGAAGCCAGGTCGAGCACATTTCTCTCCAAGTAGTTATGTGGGAGAGAAAAGGAGAGTTGTGAAATGGCTAAGAAAGAGTGAGATCAAACGTTAGAAAAGCGAAAGAGTTAAAAAGAGGGATTAAAATACTGTTGAATGTCAACACTAGGTCTGCTTACTGGAGTAAATAGACTTATACAGGTGCAATGGACCTGAAGATCAGCCTCAAGATGTACTTCTGAAATGTAGGCATATTTCATATTTTGGTTGACTAAGAAGTAAACAGTTAATTAAATATACTTCCAATTTTTTTT
>NW_015272059.1:0-379 GCF_001447785.1 Gekko japonicus
GCTCCTGGACTCTTGCTCTTTTCGACTGCAATTAAAATGTTAATGTCAAACATCCATCTGGATACTATAATGACCTTGGAGCTTATGAACTCTCCCAGGCTCATGACTCGGCATGCCCTGGCAAAGGAGGCCTTCCTGCCAACCTGCCGCAGAAACCTAATGATGTACGGCAGACAGCAGTTCCGACTCTGGCAAAACAGCCACCTGCCTGAATACGGCTGTCTCTTGGCAGTACCCGCAAACCTCTCCTTCGAAAGATGCTAGTCGCACCACAGCAAATCCCATCATTCATAAATCCAATCCCCTCCCCAAACTCCAGGATCAGCTTAAGCTTTTCCTTTCCATCCAGGAGAAAGGGCCATTGTCTGTTCGGCATCCC
>NW_015272060.1:0-379 GCF_001447785.1 Gekko japonicus
TCAAATCTCCAGGAATTTCTCTACCAGGAGCGGGCAACCCCACCCAGCCGTTCCAGTAACCTCCCTGCCTGTCTACAGAGTTTCCCTTCCCTTCCCTCCCTCTCTTCCCACCTCCATTCGGCCTGTTTGTTCCAGAGTTTTGTAAAGGGCTCCAGGGAACAAAGAGTCCAGCCAGGCGGCCCAAGAAGGAGAGGGATCACACCTCTGTGTTCTTTTCCATTAAGCCGCCGAATCTCCTAGTCTTGAAGAGCGCGGTGAGAATAGCATCACAGCCGCCCTGCAGGCACACAGGTTTGCTTGTGCCAATATCTGTCATGGTCATGAGTGAGCTCTTGTGGCTGTGGGGCGCATGCGCTCCTTCTCTCCCTTGGGCTCGGTC
>NW_015272061.1:0-379 GCF_001447785.1 Gekko japonicus
TGTAAATCTGGGGGCTGGAGTTCGACTCAGAAGTTGTTAGCATGATGAAAAGGGCAGATTTTTATTTTCCAAAATGCTATGTTTCTGGTAGTTGTCAGTGAAGAGAAACACCTGGAAAGGGGCTGCCTAGCATGCTAAAGGAATGAATAGAAAGAGGCAAAGAAAAGTGAAAGTCAACCATGTATACGGTTGCCAGGCTCCCATTGAGAGCAGGGAATCCCCTGCCCTGGCTCCCATTTTATGGCCATTGGGCCAATGGTATGATATCACTTCCATTGGGAACCTGGAAGTGATGTCATCCCTCTCTAGGAATCATCAGAAACTCTATGGTAAAAGTATGGTATTGATAGAGAGGCAGGACGTCACTTCCTGGTTTTCC
>NW_015272062.1:0-379 GCF_001447785.1 Gekko japonicus
TCTGTTCATTTTCAAAGTTCACAGAAGCTCATTGGCTACTAACATTAACACTGCAAAGGATCATTAATATAGATCGCGTTGGAGAAAGAATATGCTAGATTGTAGCACCTAGTCCCCGCAGGTGGAGCTTTGGAAGCTTTTAATTCCAGGCCTTTGGCCTACTGCCAATATAACTCAAGTTTGCCTTTAAATGTTGGGTTGGATCTCAACAACCCTGTGAGACAGGCTGAGAGAAAGTGGCTGGCCCAAAATCTCCCAGCAAGCTTCCTGGCCGTGTGGATTCAAACCCTGGTGCTCGTGGGTTGGATCTGCCAGAACAGTTCATAGAAGGCATTCATGAAGTAGATATTTCCTCAGTCTGGGGCAAGTGATGCTCTGT
>NW_015272063.1:0-379 GCF_001447785.1 Gekko japonicus
ACAGCTGCACGTTCCACACCAAAAATTCGATTTTATGCTACAGTTCATGGAGTCTGGAGCACAGCAGCTGCCTTCGGTTGGCATTTTAGGTAGTGGTTTTTGGTAGGGTTTTTTTAAAAAAACGTAAGGATTCATACGAATAAAGACACAATACCTTATTATAAATGAATGCATTCCGAAGCGTCAGCTCGTGTTACAGAGTGCTCTTAAAAAGGGAGAAGGTGTCCCCCCCCCTTTTAAAAGTTCTACTGTCAGAAGAAAAACCACGTCCAAACGAAATCCAAATGTGATTGTCAGAACAGAGATCCCACTACAAACCTGCCAACGGAGGTTTAAGAATGCTTAATATTTATATGCTCATTCATCAAGAAGAAGAAGA
>NW_015272064.1:0-379 GCF_001447785.1 Gekko japonicus
CTCAAGAAGAGTAACTACCAGCATTCGGCTGTTGGGGTTAATATTGGAGACTGGAGCGTGGGGATACCACTAATATCTGACGTACTTTATTTTGTTCGATTCACCCCACTTTTGTTGTGGAGAAAAAGGGACCTCCCCAAAAGATTATGCAGGAGATTGTGGAACTTTCATGGTGAAAAGCCATGGGGGATATAGTACAGAGGGGAATTGGCTAAGACTGAGTGAAAAAGCGGGCTGAAATCCAGTCTATTGCAAACCAATTTGAGCCGCAAGGAAAACTGGTATACAAGTATACAGTAATGAAATATTTTGTTTTTTGATCCGCCCTTTTGAGTTTCCCCTTTGCTTTTGACTGGCTAGTGCTTATTTTGAAAGTTGT
>NW_015272065.1:0-379 GCF_001447785.1 Gekko japonicus
CAGCAACGCTAAGCCAGGAGGCATTTATGAATGCAGCCAGAAGCAGTGGGTCAAGGTTTGGATTCCTCCTCCCCCCATAGTTTGCTAGTGAGTTCATCCGCCCACCCTTCCTTTGATATTGCACTGCTCCCCCAACCTGCCTCTCGCTGGAAACTGGAAGAGTGTCCGTAAGCATCTCCCCGCCCCTGCCAAGCAGACTGATTTGGCCCGCCGGCTTCAAGTTGTAGATCTTTCAATATAAAAGTACTAGATTTTGCTTTATTGTGAAGCTGCCACTAAGTTTCACACCTACAGCAAAGCAAATCTGGAGGTTCCCTGCCAAGCAAAAAAAGCGGAAGAAATCTTAGCTAGTGAAAGTCCATTTGGGGATTGCCCTCTC
>NW_015272066.1:0-379 GCF_001447785.1 Gekko japonicus
AAAAATGCATGGAGAGAGCTAAAGGAATTAAAACTTGGAAGGAGATGCTGGTTAAGGCTTAACTTTTCGAACACAGTTCTATGGAAGCAAAATGATGCATAAAATGTGTTGTTTTCCTGGCAGAAATCCCAGAATTAGCTAAAGGGAGAAAGGGGAATCCCAGAATGGTTCTTGTTGCTGCGCAGATTTTGACTCTAAGTGGTTCATGTAGTTGTCACTAGCCATGTGATTCCTACACATAATAGGACAGGGCGTGCTCTTGCTCAAGTTCTAGGCGGACAGGAATGCACATCTTCTTTTCCATAATCCAAGTCTTTATTTGGGGCAGATACAGATAGGGGTCATTTGCGTCACTTGAAGCTTGTCTTCAGTAAAACTC
>NW_015272067.1:0-379 GCF_001447785.1 Gekko japonicus
CTATGATTTTGAATTTGTTGTCCCTTCCGTTTCAGTTCCTATTTCAATCTCTCTTCTCCCTTTTTGCACCATTTTCTGTTTCCTCACCCCACCTGCCAAATAAGTGCATCAATGAATCAACATTTTATCTACAAAAATGCAGTATACATATAAATAACATGAGTTGGGTCCTACAAACCATGAGTCCCCTGCACACTCATGAAAGGAGATTACCTCCACTTTCTTCTTCCCGCAGCAGTCCTTTGTGACAAATGGAAACTGATACTAGGGGTCAAGGAAGCCTTGTGGACAAAATGCCACGCTGCATGGGGAGGGTGTGTGTGTCTGCACTGAGAAACAGGAAGAATAAACTCACTCACACATCCTTCTTCCTTTGTTT
>NW_015272068.1:0-379 GCF_001447785.1 Gekko japonicus
TAACCACTTGAGCCACCGCAGCTTCCTATAGAAGATGGAGGGAAGAGGAAATCTATACAGAGCAACATAAAGCCGCTTTATCTCACCAACAGGCCGTCGGCTGCAGCCGGACGTTGGCAACTGGCTCTTCAATGGGCAGCAGGACTTGCACATTGGTGAGCGCCACTGCCGAAGCCAGGGCAGACGCGTTGTAGTTGTAATCCACGCACACGCGGGTGGTATCTGAGGCACACTCCCAGTTCACTGTCAGCTGCAGGGGAGCCCAAGCCAGGCCCTGCTTGGAATACTGAAGGGGAAGGGAGAGAACAGAAGGTGTCGTTGCCAACCAGGAAAAGTCATCCATCCACGATCCCACGTTGCTTGTTCCTTGAAGAACCAG
>NW_015272069.1:0-379 GCF_001447785.1 Gekko japonicus
AGATGGTGCATCATTACAAAAAAGAGTACTTTTTAAAGTTCTTTGTGATATCTTCAGGAAAAACCCTAAGACTTGAATTTCCTGTTCCTTGGATAAAGAATCGTTGATATACAGTTGTGGATATAAATTCTGATTTATTAATAAAATTTGCATATTCTCAATATGTGAGCATCTTATGTTTTAAAGAGATTCTGGAAACTTAAAATAACATGACTCACAGCAAGAGGACAAGAACTTGGTTTATTATGATTATTTTGTGGTTGCAGAATAGTGCAATCAAAATATTATGATATAAGAAAGCAAATTATATGAAACTCCACATGTATTACTTGAAAACACTTAAAATGGTGCAGAGGATCAGTTTTCCTTCTCTCCCATC
>NW_015272070.1:0-379 GCF_001447785.1 Gekko japonicus
ACTCCATAGCTTAGAGGGAGCACTGGTGCTAATGCTAATCAGGCCTGGGTCTGGTTTATGGGGTCTGGATGAATCAAACTAATCTGTGAATGCGCTGAGAAAACTCCAGTTGGACATGACCTAAGGGGTGCTCGAACAGTACCCTGCCACCACTATGCAATCACTCGTCCTGTCCACAGATTCTTTGTTCTTGCTATCTCCCCCCACCCCTTGTGTCATTAACAGCTCCATGACAAAAAGAAATTCAAGAGATGAAGCTCTCTGCAGCACACCCCCATCAGACCAAGCAAAAACAGCCCACTGAATGTCTGCCTGTAAAGTAACTCTTAAAGGCCACAGAACATCTGACCATGGAGTGGGGGGAGCAGCGGTCCTAATG
>NW_015272071.1:0-379 GCF_001447785.1 Gekko japonicus
TCTTCTTCTCCACGTGCCTGAATCTTCTCAACGAAACAGCTTCTCTGCCTTGCCATTCTTTTCTTTGGGGAAGAAGACCACATGACTGACGTGTAGCCTGTGACATCATGCCACGTCACAAGGGCCAAATGGAATCATGGGAGTATCTGTATGCAGGGCTGGGCGGTTCCAGGTACCGACTTGGATGGGAAATGAGGATGCCACGCTTCAAAGCCTAGCCGTCACCTGGCTTCCTAAACAGGGACAATGTCAGATTGTGAGTAGCCAAGTGGTCTGAGACACCTTCCTAGGGCGGGAGGATCTTGATGTTCTCCTGGGCTGTGAGTGGAGCAGTTACAAGCTGGGGTTGCCAGCTCTAGGTAGGAAAATACCTGGAGAT
>NW_015272072.1:0-379 GCF_001447785.1 Gekko japonicus
AAGGCAATGGCCAACCACCTTTGGTTCTTGGAGGTGTCGTTTTTTCAGCGGGATTCCTGGGCGGGGGGTGAGACTTCAGCATTCCTCATAAGCAGTAATTGTGTGCTGACAGCCTGGATTTGCATGATAGCCACAGGTCAGGGTTCCATTTTTCTTGGTGCAGGATGTGGTTTAACTGAGGCAGAACATTTGCCTGTGGCTGTGTGTTTTAATCAGTGTCTCCATAATTTTTTTTGTGGGGTAGAAGATAGGGGCAGAAAAGTTGAGCTTAAATGTGGGGAGGGAACTCACATTGGCCACGGACAGAACAATCCTGTGCTGTAGCACTAGTCTATTCCTTATAGGTATGAGTTACGCAGTGGCCAGCAGACAAAAGTTG
>NW_015272073.1:0-379 GCF_001447785.1 Gekko japonicus
GAGGTACTTTTCTTAGCACAGTTCAGCAATAGCACAGGGATCTAAATAGAGTTCCCTGGAGAATCGCTCTTTCTTTTCTTAGCGTTTCTGGATTTCTCCCCTTAGAAAATCTGGTTTCTCCCCTCAGAAAGTCGCCGCTTCCCTACTACCTCCGGAGGTGTCCGCAGCTTATTCCCTCAGCCACAGACCCGGGTTCGCCTCAGAGCACAACCCCTTTTTCCTGGCAGGAATTATTCTTCTTTTTCCCTAGGAAGCCATGACCCCTCTCTGTCTGGCTCGATTGGGAGTTTCAGCCTCTCTGCCCAGTCACCCTGAGCCAGATCTCTCTTCCAGCATTCGTTGCCTGTGTAAACGGCAGTCTTTTTTGTTGCTGCTGCTG
>NW_015272074.1:0-379 GCF_001447785.1 Gekko japonicus
ATCATCATCAAAAACCACTGCCATTCATGACATTTTTAGGTGGATCCAACAAAGGTGATTCTTTTGAAGGCAGAGCAAGTTGGTCTACAGGTTTGGTATATACTGTGGCTACAGAATTATGTATGTTATTTGATCTTTCTTCCCCACAATTAGTTTCAACATGGGATTCGAAGCCATCAGCAGAAAACACATAAGTAGGTGACTTGGTGGCAAGGTCAGATGCACTGAATGGGCCAGCTTTAGCAGAGTGTTGTGTTCCAGGCATTCCTCCAGCAAAGTCTGATAAACATGCCCTTGAACAGCTTCAGTTTCAAGAACTATTGTATGATATTTTATTAATGGGTTCATGTGTTTTATACTGAGCTGAATCATGTATTCA
>NW_015272075.1:0-379 GCF_001447785.1 Gekko japonicus
ACTGTATGTGTAGCAGGGTGCTGTAGTTGACCACTAGTCTGATCCAACAAGCCTCAAGACCATTCCTGAGCTTTAAAGATTCCATACGTTGGATAAATATTAATTAGAAGCTGTGTCTAAAAACATTTAATTGGCAAACTTGATTACCAATTGGATTGCTTGAAGTTTCTAGCTAGGCATTTCCCCAGCTTTTCTGTTCTTCCCCCACTGCCCCATGTTTGTCCACTGAGTAAGGGGGGGAAAGGTTGGGGGCAAGATGATGTAGAGGCACAGGGACAGGAAATGGAGGTGTTGGGAATATACTTTCCTTGATGTCTCAGCTTTCTCTATTAGCACTAATCTGAAAACGTAAAAGTCTGCACATGTGGCATCTAACCTT
>NW_015272076.1:0-379 GCF_001447785.1 Gekko japonicus
CCACACCATGGGGGAAGGGAACCCACTGCCTGCACTCTTCCCTCCCCCCCAAAGCCGGGCAGAACCTACTTTCCATACTCCTTCCTACCCATGCCACAGGGAAGCAAAGAAGAAGGCCACTGAATACCATCCTCGCCCAGCACTGCAGGGGGCAGGCGAGGGAAGGAGAGCCTGTGGGCTCCTTCCCAACCCCAGAGAGAAGAAGGGAAGAGAAGGAGCCACCCAGTAGGGCTGCAGCTTGCTGCAGCAGACCATGATGCCATGAGTGGGCACTGGACAGGGTGGCAACAGGCCTGGCTGGTGGGAAGCCAGCATCCAGGTGAGACCCAGGGATCTCCCAAAATTTCACTTCATCTCCAGCCTATAGAGATCAGTTCCC
>NW_015272077.1:0-379 GCF_001447785.1 Gekko japonicus
TCCTCCTCCTCTTCTTCTTGAAATGGGAAGCTCACAGTCCCTTTGATAGAGTGCCTGAGTCTTCTAGACAATTACTCAAGTGTATCATAACGACCTTTATATATTTATTACTGGGAATCAATTTAAATAATCCACCAGGATATGGGCTATATTGTTTTTGAGAAAAGGTCATAACAGAACAAACATGTCTCCTATTCAATATTCACATTAAACAGTTCTTATAGTTAAAAACAGGTGAGTGACTGGGGTGTAACAAATAAAGGATAAACGATTAATGAACTGCAGGGTTATTTATGAGCCTCCATTTGCCCTCCTCTAAAAAAGAGAATGGATGACCACTCTGCCTCCCAGTCGACATCACCCACAAGGGTGCTAGGGT
>NW_015272078.1:0-379 GCF_001447785.1 Gekko japonicus
GTCCGCTGCTCTTAACCACTACACCAAATCCCACATATATAAGTAGCTAAGGTGCCATCTTTTTACCCCTTACCTCATGAAGTACCACACATATAATTAGCTAAAGACATATCTATGACTGAAGGGAATGTGGATACATATTTGGGTTAGGATAGGGAGGTTTCAGCTCTTCCCTGCTTTTGTACCCCATGATTATTGACACCTGGGCAGGTCCTCCAGCAACAGAGGTGACAGTTTGGATGGGCTTCCCTTTTCTGGGAAGAGTCTGTGCGTCACCTCTGCCCTTCTGAGGCACTTCCATGGCAGTCTCTTCTTACGCTGAGGAAAATAGATTCAGGTGGGCAGCCATATTAGTCTGAAGCCACAGAACAAAGTTTGA
>NW_015272079.1:0-379 GCF_001447785.1 Gekko japonicus
TCCCATCCAAGGACTAGCCAGGGCCAGCCATGCTTATCTTCTGACATCTGTCGAGATTGGGCTAGCCGGGGCCATACAGGTCAGGGCACCACGATCCTACCACTGCACTAAGGAAAGTCTGAATCCTTCATCCGGCCTATGGAGCCTTCTTCTCACTAAAGCGGTTCTTCCATTGTTCCATATCACCTATGACATAATCCTTTTAACTAGTGAGGCCAGGGATTGAACCTGAGGCCTTATGGATGCCAAACCACTGCTCCACCACCGAGGCACGCCCACACCCCAAGGGGCAGATTCCACTTCCCTCTCACAGACCCTCCCCTTCCTTCCATTAGGAGGCACAGCAAGATAGGACAAAGGTGCAGTAAAACATCTGGAA
>NW_015272080.1:0-379 GCF_001447785.1 Gekko japonicus
ATTCAACAGTGAACGGAACATTTCATGTTTAACAAACCCAAAGCATTTATATGGACTCAATGAGCTTCAATGAAAATATAGGAAAGGTCTACCATTCTGGATCAAATGTCCATCTACCCTATCATCCTTTCTCCAGCAGTGGCCAAAAAGATAAGGGTTGGGGAAATGTCACTTGTGCCGTTACATACTTATTCAAAAGTTTTGTCACGTTAAGAATTCCGTTCTGTATCGTTCGGTCGATTCAACACAAATTTCTGCGAATCTGTGCAGGTATGCATAAGAAGCTCATGAAGAATACGTGAATGGTGGGGTTCCCATTTCCTGCTTTGTAACAGGCAGGTTAAGCCCAAGTAGGTTAAGCCGAGAGAGGATGACCTGC
>NW_015272081.1:0-379 GCF_001447785.1 Gekko japonicus
GAGATCCAGGTTTTGCTGCTTTTTCACCATTTAACTTCCATGTTCAGCACCGTCAGTACACCTGCAGGGAATCTAATAGATGCATGGAGATCCACCAGCTATTCTTCTGTAAATCAGACAGTAGTTTGCACCGTGTTTTAGAATGCACCTTTAATGTGTGCTGGTTTAAACTCTCAGTTTCCTTTCTTTTTTCATACTTAGTTAAAATATGTGTACACATTTCATTTGTAGTATTTCTGGAAGTGACAAGGTACTGCATACATCATCAACTCTATTCAAAGCTCTGCGATACCTCTATGGAATGTTTACAAAAATAAAGCTTTCCAGCACTTTGGTATGGATGATAGATATGTGAGCACAATGGGAACTGATCCTCAGA
>NW_015272082.1:0-379 GCF_001447785.1 Gekko japonicus
TTTTTCTACAAAATGACCCCTGGTCAGCTGTATCTTTGAAAACAGATGTATGCCTCGGCCTTTCTCTGGTGCCACTCAGAAACCAGGGACGAAGGCAGGAGCTCTGGAAAAGAAGGGGGGGTGCTGAACAAAACACCTGTAAACATTTTGTAACCTGACCTGGAAGATCTCAAAAGATCAGCGTGGATGACCTTGGTTAGTACTTGGGTGGGAGACTGCTACGGAAGTCCAGTGTTGCTACGCAGAGGCAGAGGCAGGCCATGGCCAACCCTCAGTCAGAGCAAGACCTGGATGAACCAGGCTGGCCTAATCTTGAGTCATCAGATAAGCAATGCACGAGGTTTAGGATTACAGAAACCCGAAACAAGCCTAGAATATT
>NW_015272083.1:0-379 GCF_001447785.1 Gekko japonicus
GTATACAGACTGAAAACTTCACTTCCCTCGGGAGGGTTTCGGCACCTCTTCCCCCCACCCCAAGCCCTGCAGCCAAGTAAAACACAACATTACCCTGGTATGCAGTCCCCACATAAAGCGTCTGCCGCAGCTGTTCCGGGACTGATGGGAACCCTCTTCTTGTCCTCACAGCGGGTGTGAGAGGCACAGAGTTCCACCCCGTAGCTGGAAGAGAAGGCGCCGGGGGAGCAGTGCTTGCAAATCATTCCCAGTCCTTCCCCGAAGCCGCATTTCTAAGAGGAAATCAAACAAAGATGCCGTCACACACGAGGCAGGGCTGGAGAAGACTCTCTGAACTGTGTTTCCCACCCCCGGGTTCCGCTTGTGCAATAAGCTGCTT
>NW_015272084.1:0-379 GCF_001447785.1 Gekko japonicus
TCTATATTTCTGAAAATTCTTTCCACACACTCCACTTTAAATCATCCTCAATTCTGGTTCTACACACACAGAAAAATGAAGTGGGAAGGCTCAAGTGATAGAATGGGCTCTGCCACATCAAGCTACAGGTGATGCAGATCAAGGGTTACCAGCCCTGCATCTTCCAATGCTGGGAGCTTGGGTGGCAGGCCTGGATAGGGGGCAGCATCACAGAAACTGTGATGTCACCTCCAAGTAATTATCCTGAACTGACGTTTCACCCCCCGCAACACGTAGAGATTTGAGGAAATTCCTAGAACATTGTGGAAGCTCTGTGATACCCAAAACTGACATCATAGCATCTGTGATGTTTCTCCCCATTTTACCACCCGCTACTCAA
>NW_015272085.1:0-379 GCF_001447785.1 Gekko japonicus
TGGCTCAAGTTCACCCAGTGAGCTTCCAGAGCAGAGTGGAAATCCGAACCTGGATTTGAACCCGGGTGCTGCTAAAGGACTCGTCAAGGACAGTCAGGCCCAGTTTCAACTATCCCATTTTCCCTGAGTGGGGAGCTGAAAGGGCTGAGCCACAGGCAAGCAACACAGCCAGAGGCAGTGGGGCCAGAGGTAGATAGGCAGAAGGTCAGGTCCAACCATCATGAAGCACATTGCTAGATCCTCTAACAATGAACAAATTGCTTGATAAGCCAAGTCCAGAGGCAAGGCTGATATGGCCACAGCCCTGCTCTGATTGGTGCTAACCACATTGCTCCCAACAACATGCTTGAGCTGGGCTGGCTCATGCTGCAGTTCCTGG
>NW_015272086.1:0-379 GCF_001447785.1 Gekko japonicus
GAATACAATCAGAAGTACAATCACATCACGATTCTTTCTTTTTTGCATCTTTATTGATGAATGTGTTGGTAACTAAGGGGAAGAAAGATACAGATATGGTAAAATGTACAGCAACCTGCACACACTCTGGTTCTGGATTTAATTTTAGAAATTTTCCTAGTTAAATCAGAATTCTGGAGGAAATGGAAAAACCAGAGTGCAGCCTAATGAAACAATGGGGCAAAACTGGGGAAATAATCTCCAAATATTTCTCAGAATTTCTGTACATGTTTACCTGAGGAGGAACTTCTGTATTCACTTCTAATTCTACCGGTGTGTGTGTGTGGGACCACTTAGATATAACGTATATCTGGAGTGCCTCCCAGAAGATTTGAATAAG
>NW_015272087.1:0-379 GCF_001447785.1 Gekko japonicus
AGCTACTATAGGACAGTAACTTTAGCCTCGCTTTGCCGACAATATCACGGCTCTGAAGTTTTGGACTGGGCTTGGTTAGAAGAAAAGGCAGAAACAGACTTTGTATTCCAGGAATTGCTCTGGACACCACACACAGTTAAAACGATTAAGGCTATTAACAATCCTTTTTTAACTCATACCCTTAAACTGTGGTTTCGACTTAGGAAAATACTGGTATCCAAGCACTCACCTTTATACACTTTTACCGGACAAAAGGCTTTCTCACCGGCTCTTAGTTCTCACACATTCTCCACCTGGAGGGAAAAAGGTATAGTTAGAATCATTGATATAATTAGAAAAGGCAAACTAATGACTAAACTTGAAATTGAGAGTAAATTCA
>NW_015272088.1:0-378 GCF_001447785.1 Gekko japonicus
GATCTTTCCAGGGGCATCTGGCTGGCCACTCTGGCAAACAGGATGCTGGACCTTTGGTTACGTGGAATTTACCTACAGAGGTGCTTGGGGACAAATGAGAGGGCTGCTTTCATGTTATTTTGTGGCTTGCCAGGGCATCTAGGCAGACTCCTCTTAAAATGCTGGATTTAAATGAACCCTTGATCCAATGCAGCAAGTTAGTTCATTAGAGGCAGCTCATCCATTGTCAAAAGTTTTCCTGCGTTTACTTACATCCACAAGGGCTAATCTTTTATTTTCATCTTTGGAAAAGGGGGGAACGGAGTCCGTAAAATGTGTAGGCCATGGGAATATTGTCTTTGTATATTTATTTGTATATTTATTTGGAGCCAGTTTGGT
>NW_015272089.1:0-378 GCF_001447785.1 Gekko japonicus
TAACATCACAAACGCTTCCAATGATGCCATAAGTTATTCTTTTGCATCTTAGAGATCCAGCAAATGGTGAAGATTCTCTCCACCATCTAACATACTTGCTTACAGCAGAAACTCGCCACAGCGACCGCATGGAAATCGACTAGACCTCCAGTGGTGGAGGAGTGGAGAAACAAAGGGAACAATTCATCATGGATAAAATCAACAACACCTTGACCATATCTCAAACAAAATCCTGCACACCACGCTCTAATTTTATGCGCACTTGGTTTCCGTACCTACAATTCATGACGGAAAATGATCTTCTACCACAGAATCCAAGCTTTGCATCGTGGCTCCATTTTTGATCCAACAACACCTCTGATACCTCGGTAACACAAT
>NW_015272090.1:0-378 GCF_001447785.1 Gekko japonicus
TAGGCAAAGATCTGAAATATGGAACCCAAGCAACACCTTATGGAGGCTGTCCAGCTACCCAAAGCTGTCACCATCCTTCACTGCCGAGGCCACCAGAAGAAAACCGATCCTGTCGCCCGAGGCAATGCAAAAGCAGATCTATGGGCAAAGAATGCGGCCCTCGAAGATCCCCCAAAGCCCCTGAATGCCCTGGTGCAAGTTCCAGGCCCTGGGCAACCTCTCAGGCCAGAAGAAGGTCAAGCCCTAGACCAAGTGTGGGCTTATGTGCATTCCTGTCCAGTGTTCTGCAGCCCCGTGAATACCTGGACCCCCCGCTATAGCAAAGAAGAAATAGATTGGATCAAACTACAGGGGGGAGAGCTGAGTCCCACTGGCTGG
>NW_015272091.1:0-378 GCF_001447785.1 Gekko japonicus
TGTTCCTCTATTCCTGCTTTGACAGAAAGGATTTTCTGCACCCGTACAATGCCTTCCCTTTCCTTTTATTCCTATCTCCGAAGGTGATCTTTCCTTTCTTTCTCTCTGAATGATGCCACTTCACTTCATGACGACCTGACTTGAGGGACACAAAGAATTCTTAGCTTGCATTCATGGACCCGGCTCTGACCTTCGCAGGCAGATAGATAAGAGATGGATATTTTTGTCACACGCTCGAATGACCGAGGCTCCTCTAAATCATCCCTGCAGAGCCCAGCTTCTGCCTGAGTACGATAAGTGAGCTGGAAGAGGGTCTACCTTCACTTACTTGTCCCATGAGTCAACAAGCGAACTCCAACACTGTGCCCGTGGGCACCA
>NW_015272092.1:0-378 GCF_001447785.1 Gekko japonicus
CTTAAACACTACACCAAACTGGCTCAAATGAAGAGAAGTGGCTCTCTGGCCCGGTAACTTGGTTTTTTAAAAAATCGGGACTTCGAACTGTGCCTAGAAAGATAACTGGCAATCAGTGAAGATCTTGTAGGATTGATACCAGATAATGTTACTTGCTTGTCCCAGACAACAGCCGAACAGTTGGTTTTCTGACCTAACTGAAATTTCTGAACAGTCTTCAAGGACAGACCTATGCAGAGCATATGGGTTTAATTTGGGCACGTGGGTCTAATCTGAGAGCTCATTCAGTCTCATTTTGGACTTACCAGAGCATGTAATGCCAGTGGTGAACAGTGCAGTCCTGTGTGGTTACTCCCGTGTAGACCCACTGAAATGGCT
>NW_015272093.1:0-378 GCF_001447785.1 Gekko japonicus
TGGCTGTCTGTCAGGTGTACTCTTCCTGTTCAGTTCCCAATAAATTAAACAAAGGCCAAGACTCCCGTCCTTCTTCTGGACATAAACCACTGGGGAAGAATAAAGTGACACTGGTTTTGTAATTTATCCTCTGGACAGGAGATCCTGTGGGTATTCCTTCACTTCTTTCTATAGTGGCTGTGGGATTGAAATATATGTCTGCTGTGCTGGTTTTTGGTCATTCAGGTCGATATGCATCTATAGTACTGGGATTTCTCCCAAGTCTCCTGCATCCCTGTAAAATACATCTGCTGAGCCATCTCCTTTTGTGAACCTGACAGATGGCTCTGGTCTACTGCTTGATCAAATAAATCCCTATTATTTTCTCCTTTCTGCTGA
>NW_015272094.1:0-378 GCF_001447785.1 Gekko japonicus
TGCCATGGATTCGAGCAAAGGGTAATATTTCCAAGTTCTCCTGCTAAACAACTGAAAGAATAAGCACCAAACTAAGTTGATAATTAACTAAGATTGCACATTCCATGTTGGAGTCCTTAGAATTTTCAGGTATCTATTATTTACTTGTACTTTTGTTCAGCCACAGACCTTGTGAACAAGATAGATCAATAAATATTTGAATAACTTTTAACTACTGGCTGACCTGGTACAAATATCTCAAGTATCAGCTATTTGCTTTTTGCTAGCTGCCAGGCTTAATAAAATGTTATATCAATCAAGATGATTATGATGATGATATTTTCACAGCAAGAATTCTGCAAAGATATGAAATTCCCAACAACTTGGCTAGATCTCGAA
>NW_015272095.1:0-378 GCF_001447785.1 Gekko japonicus
GGGATTTTATCTCTTCTGTTTTCTCACCCTCATGAGGGTCAAATAATTATTTCCTGAAATCTCCAGGAAGATGCAGTCTAGTTCCTCACACCTCCATGTCTCCAGCTCCCTTCTAAGTGTCAGATTTCAGGCACGGTGTGAGGGGACTGTTTTATGGTCTCCAGCCAGGATGGCTATTAGCATTCCCAAAGCTCTGAAGGTTGGTACTTTGATGACACTTGGGAACAATTGACTTCCCCCTTTCTGTCTGACTTCTGCTAGGAGAAAGGAGAAGAAAAAAACACAGAGAGAAAATAAAACTAAATGTGGCAGTTGTGTTAAGCACAAAGCCTGAAGTTTCTTAAAAGGTAAAACCAGGGCTATTTTTTGGCAGGAACG
>NW_015272096.1:0-378 GCF_001447785.1 Gekko japonicus
AGAATGTCAAAAACTCTTTACCTGTAAATATGATGTATCATTCTTAGTACCATAGCATACTGCTTCCAAAGGGATGATCTTATTATCCTAAATGAGATCTCCATAATGAGCTAAGCCAAATTTCTCCCACATATTGTTGCAGCTCATACTTCGATTCAATTTGTTGTTCATATTCCTTACTGCAAATGCAAGGGAGGAAGTGGAAGGAGCTAATTTACTGTTATATTTTGGGCATATTCTAAAATGGTAAAGAACATTATTTTCCCTATCTCAACAGCATAGAACTGGCCCATGGTGGCCATGGTAGATTCGTTCTGCTGCAGCGGTGGCAGCGGTGGCAATGGCGGCAGTGGCGCTGGTTCGCTGTTGTCACTTGGG
>NW_015272097.1:0-379 GCF_001447785.1 Gekko japonicus
AGCCACCGCAGCCCTTACAGATCCTAGGGAGTTAACAAAGTCCTAGGGTCAGAAGGAGCCTTACAGAATATCTGTACCTGATAGATGGCTGCCCAGCCTCTGGTTGAAGGCCTCCAGCAAGAGGAAACACACCTCTCCCTCGGCTAGATTCGAGTCCAGTAACACCAGAGAGACCAGCAAAACTATCAGGGCTATGAGCTGTTGAGATTCAAAGGGTGCTGATGAGAGGGCTACCGGACTTGAATCATGCTGCTCTACTGCAGACAAGCACGGCTGCCCTCTGATAATCAGGTAATCGGTTTGATTGCCAGACCACCGTAACAGTCGAGAAATTTCTCCCAACGGTCAACCAAAATAAGAACATCAGAAGAGCCCTGCT
>NW_015272098.1:0-378 GCF_001447785.1 Gekko japonicus
CCCCCACAATAAGTGCCCTTATTCTTTGCCTTTCCATGGACAAACGGTAAACTCTAACACATGTCGCTGCAATCCAAACATGTGATTAAGTTTCAAATATTATGGGTCAAATCCTGCAGCCCCGGCTCAGGGTAAAAGGGGAAACAACACTCGCAGCAGGGCATCTTTCACTGAACGTGGAGCATGGAGACTTAATATCGCTCACTCCTTTTGTTGGTGATTTAGGCCACGTACGCGTTTTGTATGGGGAACTTGGGAGGGTGTCTGGGGAATCGGGTTGCCACCCTCTGGGTGGCACCTGGAGATCTGCCACTGTTGCAATGTATCTCCAGATGACTGAGATCAGATCTCCTGGAGAAAATGGTGCTTTGGAGGGTG
>NW_015272099.1:0-378 GCF_001447785.1 Gekko japonicus
CTAGCCCTGAACTGAATATCATTAACAAGTAAACAAATTTCACCAGATCAAATGAATAAAAAGAAGAAAGATACATGAACCTAAAGGGCATTCCCATATCCTTGAGGTGTGTTGCTCTTCATTCTTATCATTGTTTAGGCATAGAAAATGAAAGAACAAAAATGAAAGAAAGTGCTGAAGATGTTTTGAAATAATAAATACCTGTCTATTAGAATGATTCTTTAGTGACTGTAGTCAAAGTCAAGAAAGGTAATAGCATAGGAAAAACCCATGGCATGATCTGAGCATTTTATTTTCTGTTCCAGTTGTTTTAAGTAATGCCAAATTAAGCATGAAGCTGACTAGACATTAATAGAAGCAGTAAGTGTTACAGAAATG
>NW_015272100.1:0-378 GCF_001447785.1 Gekko japonicus
AAAGGGTACAAGCAGGAGGCTAAGGCTGCCGAGCCCCCAGTGCAGGTGGGGGATCCCACACCCCAGTTCCCATTGCCTGATGTTGCTCAGAGGGGTGGTCAGAGAAAAATTGTTTAAAATCTGGCAGCGTGCTATGTCATTTCTGATAAAAAACCTTGAAGCGACAGAGGGTAGTTCTAGCAGTTGCTAGGAACTCTATGGTTTTACCACAGAGACTCTGAAAATCCCTAGAGCTACCCTCCGTTCCTTCCAGGATTTGGCACTGCCTGGCAACCCTACAGGAGGCACAGAGACCAAAGCCTCTCCTTTTGCTGCCCCACACATAGTAAGCACCTGAAGACTGTGGTT
Source organism: Gekko japonicus (assembly GCF_001447785.1). Classification (NCBI taxonomy): domain Eukaryota; kingdom Metazoa; phylum Chordata; class Lepidosauria; order Squamata; family Gekkonidae; genus Gekko; species Gekko japonicus. Next base: position 349 of record NW_015272100.1, read on the forward strand.
TCATTTAGCCAGTTTGGTGTAGTGGTTAGG
>NW_015272101.1:0-379 GCF_001447785.1 Gekko japonicus
CTTGCACACCCTTTCCCTGACAGCACTGGGCAGGGGGTGGAGCTGGGAGTGCTGTTGCCATTACCCCCAGTAGTGCCACCACTGTGTACCATCCCCGTGCCCTTCCTCAATGATGCCCTTCCTCAATGATGACCGCCCACCCAGCGGTTCGAAAGCTGAAGTAACTGATGGCGAGTAGATAAATGGGAACCTACCCTTAGAAGGGTAGGGGGCACCCTCCTCTACGGAGGTGCGTGGAAGCAACGACAACGGTGGCGGCGGCGGCGGCTGCAGCAGGACATCGGCTGCAGCAGAATACTGGAGGTAGCAGCATGGCGTCGAGAAGGCAGTGAGCAGTAGCAGCAGAGCCAAAAAAGGAGTGATCCCTGGTGGCCAGCGG
>NW_015272102.1:0-378 GCF_001447785.1 Gekko japonicus
TGCCAAGAAACAGACTTACCTTCTGTCAGGATAACCCATTGCTTCATCTGCACAGTTTCGTTCTGAGTTTTGTTGCTTGGTCAGTTTACAGTGTGATGTTATGTTTGGAGAGTGAGCCACACTGTTTAGAATTCACATCTAAATAGAGCCATGTTGTACAGAAAAGTGCCTGATGGCTAAATATTGGTAATCATGCAGTTATGAACCCGTGGCTCTCCAAGACATGGGGAATTTTATCACTGTTGATAGGTGTAAATAAATTTGAAATCCAAGCCAGGAAAGGTTAATTTGGGAGAAGAATGGGCAAATCATATCTTACAACTGGTATAAAACTGTGAATCAGGTTGAAATTCTGGATTGAAGAAGAAACCTTAAGAC
>NW_015272103.1:0-378 GCF_001447785.1 Gekko japonicus
AACAGTGGCTCAGGGGCTCTGGACCGGGTCAAGTTCGTGCCAGATTTTGGCTCGTGAACCGGTTCCTGCCCATCCCTACTGCTCACACATAGCTAGATGCAACCTGCGGCTATGAGTCCTTTAGAGATAGGCCAGATATAAATGTTTCCATTGCAGAATCTTCATTTTGCTTCTTACATATTTAGTGACATAAAACATTATTTTTGTTGACCATGCGGGATTTTGTTCTTTTACTTTAAAAACATTAAGGGTTTATACTTTTTCATAATGCACTAAGTTATGGTGCACAAATGGTTTAATGCCATTCAAGATAAAAGTTATATCCTAAGTGTTATGTATGGAATAGAAAGTATGTTTGTATTGAGCTTGAATCTAATG
>NW_015272104.1:0-378 GCF_001447785.1 Gekko japonicus
TTAACAAGCTTGCTTCAGTCAATGTAGAGCAAGAATGACTACTATGTTCTTTGGGGAACCTTCTAAGGAGTACCATATGTGCTGAAATACACATGAAATACACCCCAAATACCATTGCTTTTTCTGTAGGTCCAGCTCTTAGCCTAATTAAGTGAACAGCAAGCCTCATTGAACACAATTGGGTAGATCCAGCCATCTTCCAAGTAGCCTTCATCCAGCCTAAAGTGACTTCCTACAATTTAAGTGGTTTTTCCTCCAATGGAAGATCCAGTTAAGTTGATATCTGATGAATGGAGCTTTGACTCTTGTAAGTTTATATCCTGAAAGTTGGAGGGAAGATTCCTAAGAGTGGAGGAGGGCTTCAAACTTGAGCCAAAA
>NW_015272105.1:0-378 GCF_001447785.1 Gekko japonicus
TGTAGGATTAAAAAATGTACAATGCCTATGAATTTAATATCAGTCTATTTCAAATTTGATAATAAAAGCTAGAGTTGGAAGGAAAAGCTTCAGTCCAAGATTTATCTAGAAAAATTCTGTACTTCCGAGTCACTTCTACAAAGAACATTATACTAGTTCAAGTGACTAACAGTGCAAGGAGCCAAGTAGATGCAAAATTTGTAATAATCACTAGGGAGCAAGACATGCACAAGAAGGTTATACTAGTTCAACCATTCCTTTCCTCCAGGAAATATACAAGATAGTTTCTCAGATGTGTTTTAGAAGAAGTTAATAGACATAAATTGGTTTGAAAATGACTTGTTTGTAGTACAGGTATGTCTGGATCCATTCATGAAG
>NW_015272106.1:0-378 GCF_001447785.1 Gekko japonicus
CTCCGGAGCACACGTCCCAAGGTCCGCAGTTGTGCGTTTCAATCAAGCCGAAGTTTCGCGCTTGCAACAGACGTGCTCCCCCCCCCACTCTTGTGAGGCGGCAAAGAACAGATTTCGGCTTCCAGCAGCAGAAATCAACAACGGCAGGCGAAGCGGGGGGCGGGGGGGGAGGCAGTGAAATCAGACAACTCTTAAAAATATGCTGCTTAATTAGACTGAACACCTTTGCTTTCCAAATACTAATTTCCGCTACTTAAATCAAACCCGAGGCTCATCTGAGAAATCAGCTTTCTTGCTCATTGTGCGGAGGGTGGGGAAGTTGTTAACAGCCAACTCAGGTGAAGAGCAGAGAGAGAGAGTGATGAAGTCTGATGCTTC
>NW_015272107.1:0-378 GCF_001447785.1 Gekko japonicus
AATCAGTCAACAATCCACAAGTCAATGCACTAATCTCCTACAGTTGTAGCAAAGTGGATCCTTACATTATAAGGATAGCCTATAACATTTAGGTCCCAAGGCCAAAAATCTGAATGGCATCTCCTGCAGCTTAATAAATCAAATAAATAATGGCTGTCCTTTCATGGAGTGGGGGAATAATACCATTGATAAACAGAGCTGCTGCCAACTAAGGGGGGGGGATCCATCCTCTTGTGACTTTAACAGAAACTTGAGCTCAAGGACCTTTCCACAACATGGATATGAGTATTAAGTCACTACAGATCAAAAAGATGTTCAAAGCCTAACTAAATTCCAGGTTCAAAATTACTAAACACAGCTGTACAAAGATCCTAACGG
>NW_015272108.1:0-378 GCF_001447785.1 Gekko japonicus
TTAAAGCTGGCAGTAGGGCATAGTATGATTTGTTCCTGTTTCGGGGGGGAAGAGGGCCTTAGAGTTCGTAGCAACTATGCATGAACGATGGCATGTGTCATGGTATTACACTGATTCCAACTCCATGGAGAATCCCCTTGCCAGCTATGCAAAGCCTGTTGATTCAGTGGAGGCTGGTCTATTGGGGCGAATGGGGGCATTGCCCCACCAAATCCAGTTGCCCCCTCCTGCCTCCCTCCCTACTGCCCTTGTCATACAGTCAGGGGGGTGGCAGGGTGCCTAGCAGGCAGGCAGTCCCTGCCTGTCAGCACTGCAGGCAAGCAAGCCCCCCCAGCAGAGCCTAGGGACGCCAGTGTTATACAAATTAATATCCAGTCA
>NW_015272109.1:0-378 GCF_001447785.1 Gekko japonicus
GGATTGAACCTGGAACCTTCTGCATGCCTCTACCACTGAGCCACAGCCTCACCTAGACAAATCATGGCAGCTGTTTGCTTGTTCTTTAATTTGCCCACTGTGGCTTCTTGTTTTCAACTTTCTTCATGAGCAGAAGCTGCTTAAGTCTGCACATCAGTGTTCAGCTCATATTGAAATTGTTTTCAGGAAAGTGGGTGAAACACAACAGCAACAACAACAATAAATCTTTGTTGTGGATGAGATGATCCATTAGCATGAAATGTGTATAGACATTATGGTTTTTCTCTCTCTATTTCCCACAGGGTGGAAATAGTGTGCCCAAAAGTAAGTGTAACTCTGGGAGTTCATTGCCCACCAGATCAAGGATTAGAGGATGAT
>NW_015272110.1:0-378 GCF_001447785.1 Gekko japonicus
ATGGAGAATAATTTGTGATATCTTAAGTCTGTACCTTTTTAAAACCTCTTCCATAGTGATAGAAGGGGGAAATAGGGGACATTATAGACTAATTAGTGCCTTTGAAATCACACATGACAAAACATTTGCCAGACTGAAAAGGAATGAATGCCTCTGCTGTGGATGCTGAGTGAAACTATGGTTTGTTATTTATTTATTTTCCTTGTGTGCGCATGTTGCATCAACTGCTTTGGAAGATAGGACACATTTTCACATATAATTCTGGGAGTGATGAGATGTGAAATGTGTTCCTCAGAGGGTGAGAACTTGAGGGCTGCCCTTTCGTACTCTGAAAGGGTTTTCACTTAACATTTGTTTCACTGCCTCAGATGTGTTCTG
>NW_015272111.1:0-378 GCF_001447785.1 Gekko japonicus
CCGTGTTAAACCCACTATTTAACAATCACAGTAGTTTCCTTGGTGTCAGAGTAGCATTGCAGGTTTTTGATGGGAGCCTCTGAGGAAGCCCGAATAAGTTTTCTTCTGTATTGCAGATGTCTCATGAGGAGAACAGATCCCAGCCACCACGCTCGTCTATTCCCAGACGCCGGGGAAACTGGGCTCAGCATGCAAGTTACTTCTTCATTGCCCTCTGCGCCCTCGTCTTGTACCTCACTGAGCGCAGTCTCCACCATGTTGCCCAGTGTCTTATAATCCATTTTATGGCCCTGCAAGTTGGAGCCCTCGTCAAGGGGACCTGCACCTTCATAGAAGAGGCCCGCCATGTGTCAGCCAGGTGAGCACACTGCTACAACA
>NW_015272112.1:0-378 GCF_001447785.1 Gekko japonicus
AGTTCATAGATAATGCTCTGAATGAAGCTTATTGCTGCATCTCCGTATTGAATCTGGACACACAAACATTCACTGCATTACATATATCCACACTGAACAAAATGGTCCATGGATATGTAAGTCAAGATCAAACAGGATTTGTACTTAAGAGATAAAAAACAGATAATAGCTTGGATCCACACTAGTGTTTCCATGGACACAAAGATGTTTGCTGATGGAACATGACTTTTTGAATTCCTCTTTCTGGGACAGCCCATATCCTCCTCAAATCCTGTTCCTGGGGTCTGCTGTTCTCCAGGAACAGGATTTCAGGGGCATTTTGGGCTGCTGTAGAAGGTACACCGCATGAGCTGTGGTGGTTCAGTGGTTAAGACGCTG
>NW_015272113.1:0-378 GCF_001447785.1 Gekko japonicus
TCTAACGCCTGGCCACCATCCTGAGTCTATGACACGTTCCAGAGTACGTTCTTTTCCTCTATGTCCTTGTTCGTGAATGAATTGAATTAGGTCACTTCGGACCTCCATGGGTACTACCCAATGTCGATTGCCTTCACGGTCTACAGCCCATATTACTCCTTCATAATCTACAATTTGATATCTGCCGGTTGGATCTTTCCCTGCGGAATAGAGTGCTTGGACATCCGAATCGTTTCGTTGCAGTTCTCCCAAATCTATGAAAACCGGGGGAAGTGGATCTCTATCATGTTGTGCTTTCGCCTTGCTTCGAGTTATTACAGGGTGCATGGGATAATTTGGGGTGTTCGGTGGGATAAACAGAGATGCGGCTTCTTTAGC
>NW_015272114.1:0-378 GCF_001447785.1 Gekko japonicus
GGAGACTGGCATCTCTACGGTAACTCCATAGGAAAAAAGACGAAAGGGCACGTGGAGCCAGCTCCATTGAATAAATGGGGAAGTCCTAGAGTTGTGGTCTGTCATCAAAACACAGGAACAGCTGGAGTAGACTAGAGAGCAATGGTCCACCTAGTCCAGGATCCTGTGTCCCACAGTACCAACCAAATGCCTTGGAAGGCCCACAACTACAGCCAAAGGACAATGCCTCCCTCTCTTGATGCCATCCCCCAGTAACGGGTATTTGTCCTTCAAATACAGAGATCCCATCTACTCAACAGCTATTCCTATCCTTTGTCAATTTGCCTAATCCTCCGTTAACACCTAAATTAGTGGCCATCACCCCGTGGCAAGGAATTC
>NW_015272115.1:0-378 GCF_001447785.1 Gekko japonicus
TGTCTGTTCAGATTGGCAGTGGCTCTCCAAGATAAAAGTCTTTCTAACACCAACTCCCTTAAGGTGATGCTAGGAATTGAACCTAAGACCTTTTGCCAGTTCAGCATGAGCTCTACCAAACGAACCCAACCTGCTATAGTTGTTAACTGATTTCTCTTCTAATTCATAGCATACCATGAAAAGTTCTTGTCTTTGTATTGCATCAACAACAACAATGTCTTCCTCACTCACTCAGAGCAGGGCTTTATCTGTGTGTGCACCAAGACTGTGGCACTCTTTCACCACAGAGGCTTATTGGTACACTTTCTAGAGGAAGAGGAAGATTTGTTTTCCCACAATCCTATTTGTAAATTACTGGATGCTGAGGTAGTTTATTGC
>NW_015272116.1:0-378 GCF_001447785.1 Gekko japonicus
TTTGTTCCCAGCACCTCATACGTTAATGTACACTGCCTCTGAACATGGCAGCTCCATTTAGCCGTCATGGCTAACCAACACAAATCGACTTAAGCATGCACAAATTGAAAACCATCTAGGCTCAGCAAACAACTTGCATGATTATGCATTGATGGATCCAAATTATGCACAGAATTCTACAATTTCTGGGCAAGTATTATGCAAATCTACTCTAACGCAGTCCTGACTCGGACACTACGTGCCACAGGTGACCCATCAGTTGTGGGGAGATGTTGTCCTAGGTGAAGTTTAATGGCGATCCAAGGCTGCGTGTGGGGTAGGAAAGGAAAACCTTTTCCGCTCTTAATGTTCCCTTGATTGTGGATGCGTGCATGTGTG
>NW_015272117.1:0-378 GCF_001447785.1 Gekko japonicus
ACTTTGCACATTCAAAAGCAGTCCCATTAACTGCTTTATACCTTTGACTACCAAAATGCCCTTAAGCTGTTGGAGAAAACTTTGAGGTTTCATTACATTTGTTGCATTGTAGAACACTGACACCTAGTGGTTTTTGAGAAGTATAGCATGTCTGTTTTAATAAGGAGAACATAACATCAGATCATCTCAAATGTGGATGCCCAGCTCTTCATGAAGAATGCTGCAAGTGTTGGCTTTTTAAAATAAGCAGTGTTGGGTGTAGAAAAATATTTGTTTGCTGTTGGTTTTATTTATTTGCTTTGTTTATACCATCTTTCTCCTCAGTGGGGACCTAATTCCCCTTACAATGTTCTCCTCTCTTTTTATCCTCACAACAAC
>NW_015272118.1:0-378 GCF_001447785.1 Gekko japonicus
CTTTTTTGGTGGTCAAAAGGGACCCCCCCTTCATCCATTTATCAACAGAATCACTGGTTGGATCCAACCCCCTGAACAAAAATTGTGCTTCCATGTTTCTATAAAACTTGTCCACAGACGTTCACATATCTGATGCCTGACCAGCACGGGATGATGTTCAATGCAAAGGTTAAAAAGAAACTATGCAGGCCAGTCAAAATTTGCCAGGTTCTAATACTTCCCCCACCTCAAACATACACACACCGTCTGTCCCTAGAGATCCCCTAAATTGAGTCATGCATGCAGGAATTCTGGCCCTCTTGTGTCATGGCATTAGCAGGAAGGGGTAGAAGAGAGAGAGGGAGAGAGAGAGACTTCCGGTTTATGGCGACACGCAGG
>NW_015272119.1:0-378 GCF_001447785.1 Gekko japonicus
ATTCCACCATTTCAGTTTAGCCCCAGTATTCACTCAACCAAGAAGTACAGAAATATTTTTTAAAGAATATCAGACAACAGAATAATAAATTTCAAGAGCTGAAGGAATCAAAGGTCATTTGTATCAATCGTGTGCCCAAAGATGGGACCACTGGGACACTAGCTTGAGCTGCTACCTAGAGAAAATTATATCACCAGTGCATAGGAATGGGTTCAATTAGCTTCATTGCTAACAGATGTGCTTAATTCCAGGAACATCTGTCCAGCTGTTTTCTTATTAATATGAAATATAAATAGAGCCAATATTTTGAAATTGGAAAGTTGACAAGCATTACATTTTTCTCTTTATACAGAATCCTCTGCTCCCAAAAATGTAAGA
>NW_015272120.1:0-378 GCF_001447785.1 Gekko japonicus
CTTTACCACTATACCACACTGGCTCTCCAAAATAGTTGCTCAGCTCCAAATATGAGATATCTCAAAATTGTGGCTAAGGTTTGGGAGAATTGTGAGAATGGGATTTGGAGAGAAAAGGATAAGAAAGGCCCCTGAACTGACAAGAAATTGATCTCTCATGTCTCCCATACTGCCACCACCCCAGCTTACCCACATTCTTGTCACCAAGATTCCATTTGGATATATAGAAACCCTTATACTCACCCCTCCACCATACCTTATCTCTCACCAAAGATTTCCTCAATGTGAATTGTAAATAGCTGTAGCAACCATTCTTGGTCTGTCAACCCTGTAGACTATTAACTGCAAGGGATACAAGAACATAAGAACATAAGAGAA
>NW_015272121.1:0-378 GCF_001447785.1 Gekko japonicus
AAAAGGTAGGGTATAAATGGATAAATAAATAATAAATAACCAGCATTAGTAGGCATGACCTAAATATCACCTGTTTTTCTGTTCTACAGAAGTTAAAGTCGTTATGCATAGAAATGTGAACTGACTTATTTTCCCTTTCCCTTGTTGAACTGTTCACCCCAGCTGTCTTTAGCTTAGCAGCCTACAGATGACAAATGCAAAGTCCTTAATAGTAATTATCTGAGAGGCCGGGACCACAGTAGCACTGCAAGTCCCTGGCGAATGTCCAGGGAAGGCCTTCAGCGTAAGATAAGAAACTGAGTGACACGGTCAGGTTGATAAGTTACAGGGTGCAGTTTGGTCAATGAACCCGGCTTTCATTCTGTGATCCTGCTGGAT
>NW_015272122.1:0-378 GCF_001447785.1 Gekko japonicus
CACTTCTTCAGATACAGCTAGAATGTGTGCCCATCTGTCCAAATTATTGGATAGTAGAGTGATTGCTGTCCTGGTCGTTGCTCCATGTTAAGTATTTCAAACAAAACATTTCTGATGGACATCCTTACAGGCACCATGAGAATGTTATGAAAGGAATTATTTTTCCTGTTAACAAATCTGTGTTTCATTTATAGGTGTTTGCTTCATTCTGGAGGAAAGATATTCCCACAGCATGTAAAGATGTATGGAATGCTTGTGGAATCACAGTCTTTAGTACTTGAGACTGCAGTTCAAGGGAAAGATCCAACACTTGGTTTCAATATTGCCCCATTCATTAACCAATTCAAGGTATTAAAGAGTGGCATGCATTTCATTTAT
>NW_015272123.1:0-378 GCF_001447785.1 Gekko japonicus
GACCTTTTCTGAAGGAGACAGAGAAGGAAGTGCGAAAGAAGCAGGCTTCTCTTTATTGTCCAGCACGGTATGTGATAATACAGCACCAGTGCCATAAGGTGGGGCATTACGGCTGAGAGGCAAAAGTTACGAAGCCTCAGAGGAGACCAGTACTTTTGGAATGGGCTACAGGACGACTGACTCTTCAGATCTGAAGCCAGCCTCCCCCCAACGGTCCTGGCTCCTGACTCTGAGATACCAAAAGCCTGGCTGTTTGGGTAGCATAGATGACGTCCACCTCCACAGAGCCCGGAAATGTTCTCACCCAAGTATGTCCTAAGGACGGCATCTGTAGGCTCCATTTAGATTCTTCGATGTGACTGCGAAGAAAGCTAATGC
>NW_015272124.1:0-378 GCF_001447785.1 Gekko japonicus
CCCCCCCCCAATGCTTTCTCTAAGGCAACGGTCTTGGGAACGTGTGACTCTCTACAGGAGGGCACTACACAATCCTAAGGGGGATTGAATTGAAACCAGAGGGTTTCCGTATCAATCCTTTTCCTGGACTTAGTGGTCACGTACCCTGTGTATGGATTGCCTCAGGACTACATAGTATGTGACAAAACCCTTTTTGCCCTACGGAAAGTTGCGCATCCGCAAGGAATGCTTCCATCTTCTCAAAACTAAACTTGAAGTGCCCTGCCTGTTTTGGAGCTGGTGGGCTCTGCCTCTTAAGGAAAACCACTTCTGTACCAGGGGCTCTTTGTGTCCCAAACATGGCAAGCGGGAGGAACGGCTAGGAGGAGGTCTTCTCCA
>NW_015272125.1:0-378 GCF_001447785.1 Gekko japonicus
TTAATAAGATGTTGGTTCAGGTACTCCCTTGGCAAGAACCAGCAGCAGGAAATGCAGCCCTTGTGATGAAGAAACTAACATGATAGGGAACAAACAAAAGTATTTCATTTCTAGAAGAGATTTATATTCTGTCCCAAACAATTCAAGGTAGCTAAATATTTTTAATGGTACTAGATCCCCCAAATAAGACTATGGAACAAGAGTGTAGGAATTTAGTTTATCAGTGGCTGATCTACCTTAAGTAAATATCCCCAGCTTAATAAAAGTTGTTAACGACCACACTACTGTAGATGTGGGCCGTGGCTCAGCTGAAGAACTTCTGCTTTGCATGCAGGAGGTTCCAGGTTGATTTACTGGCATTTCCAGTTCAAAAGAGGC
>NW_015272126.1:0-378 GCF_001447785.1 Gekko japonicus
TGCTGCTTAAGGAATGTCAGAAGCTCAAGGTTATCTAGGAGGACATCACACATACTATCAGTCCCATGTATTGAACTAGAGTGTAGAAGATCTGTGCTGAAAACTGTTCCTCTGGGATCAGATATTTCTGATACATACAGATTAGTGCAGAAAAGAGCATGCTGTGGTACCTACCACTAATGCAAAGTCAGAAAGGGACCTTACAGAACAACACTGCACTGCCTCATGTCCCTCTCCCACAATATTAAAACTTTTGCAAATGGATTGTAAATGCCTATGGTCATATACAATAACCTTATTCTACTCTACAGCATTAAAATTCAGGGATGGCTAATGAAGTTGATGGACAATAAGCTCAGGAGGAACAAAAAGGAAATT
>NW_015272127.1:0-379 GCF_001447785.1 Gekko japonicus
ATAGGGAAAGTGTTCCAACCCTTTTACACTGCTCTGCCCTTCCTCCCCGAGACACCTAGTTCTGTTGAAATTGTACACCACTGTCCAGCTTTAAAAGGCCCGTTGCTCCACGAGCAGGGCCAATCACACAGGGGAGTTTTCCCTTGGTGCTGCCTGTGGGCCTTCAAACGTTACACCAGCACAGCAGGACGGTGCCACTGCGGCATGTAAAGCACTCCTCGGCCAGAATCTTAACATGGGTAAGATCTGGATGTTCCATTTTCTCTTTGCTGAAGCCAGGAGGGGTACTGCAACTCCAGCCCAGTCTGCAGTGTGCCTCTCTACAGTGGCTACATGCCTCCTGGGGGGAGGGGGGCTGTGGCTCAGTGGCAGGGCATCT
>NW_015272128.1:0-378 GCF_001447785.1 Gekko japonicus
GCCTGCGTCCACGTCACAACCCTGGTATTCCCGGGAGTCTCCATCTAAGTACATCTAAATAGTATGCCATCTTTTAAGATTCACAGGCTATTTTGTCAGCAGTCAACATCCGCTTCTTTTGACAGTGTCATGAGTGTCTCTCACCTCATGGTCCTAATCGCAGAGTATGCTATGTGTGTGCTTTGGTATCAGCATTTGACCAGTCAAAAAAAAAGAAGTGGTCAGCTGGAAGGTCATATATTGTAACATAATAATAAAGTGATTAAAGAATAGACTTATTGGAGTAATAGCTGCAAAAATTAATGCCTTCTAGAAATCTCCAGTGGCTTCTGGAAGCTATCCCATGAAGTCTGTCCTCTCCACAACTTAATTGGCACA
>NW_015272129.1:0-378 GCF_001447785.1 Gekko japonicus
CCCTGCGATCCCCCCGAATCGACCTCTGGCTAAGAGACACCAATCAACTCTCCAATTGGGAAGCTCTTTCTGCAGCTTGGTTTAGGCACTAACACAGAGTCTACTTTTGGAACTACCCCCACTTATCACACAAAGGCCCTGGTCACACGGGCCAGATAATGGGGGGGGGGAGGCGTGGGTGTTTGCCCCGGAGCAAAATAAAGCGCGGTAGCCCGATCACACAGTCCCCAGAGTCTCCATGCTTAGGCTGTTCGCTGGCGATCACACAGCAATGCCGCAGCGTGGCAAAGAAGTAGCATGGCGCGATCACACAAGCGTTCCATGGAGCAGCGCTGCTTTCAGTTTCGTAAGCATGCGCTTACGAAAAACATCTGGTTT
>NW_015272130.1:0-378 GCF_001447785.1 Gekko japonicus
CCCCCCCCGAACGAATGAAAAGTTCAGCCCGACTAGACTGATCAAAAAATAGAAGCGATATGAAGAGGGGAGGAAGGTTATATTAGCCTGGGCGACATGAACACTGTCTACAGCTGCTACTCTAGTGTCAATCAGCATATTTAAAGGAGGGGGTGGGCATTCAGAGCAGGCCTGACTACTTAAGACGCCTCCCAGCTCTTAGCTACAACCGACTCATGAGTCTGGAAATGAATGGAAGAGACTGCATCTAAACTGGAGCTGGATCTACAAGAGCCATAGCCGCAGAGAATCCTTGTGGCTAAAACTATCTCTTTGCCTAAATGAAATTACACCAAGAATAAATCTGATCAGTTAGATCAGTTAGTTTCTGGTCAGTTC
>NW_015272131.1:0-378 GCF_001447785.1 Gekko japonicus
AGAGCTCCGTCTTACAGGCCCTGCTCCCCTTGGGAGCTTCCCAGAACCATCCGCCTGGCTCTTTTCGGACACAAGCAGGTGTGTTCTCTGGCCAAGCTGCTCCTTTGTATGGCACGAGGAGGAGGGCGATGATGTGTCGGCTCACTCCTGGTCATCAGTGGCTTAGGAGGTGACTGGCATCACTTCTTAAACCTGTGCCACCCACTGGCCCAGAGGACGACGGCTGTACTTTGCTTGGAGTGACAAAAGACCTTGACGTGGCCCCTGAAATGAAACAATCGACTCGATGGAGCGTCATTCCGACTCAGCAAGGCAATGTTTGTGTTCCTAATTAGGTATTCCCGAAAAGTTCGGCAATGGCTGTCAGTGTGGGTGGCT
>NW_015272132.1:0-378 GCF_001447785.1 Gekko japonicus
TGGGAATGACCAAATTTATTCCTACGTATAAAATCAGCACTTCAATCCCCCCCCCCAAAATGTTCTGCCCCTTCCCCAATGTCTTCAAAATTCAAAGAAATGTCATGCTGCTGTTTTGGAATCACCAAATAATAACAAAAAAAGGGTAGCATGCAGCAGGTCTACCAGGTGTTCTTTGATACCCCTACTGTTGGCATGTAAAGTACTGGTGATTCAAGAGTTTGCAGATTCGCTCCAGTCCTCTGGTTTATATTAACTGCATGCAAATTAAATTTAGAGCTATAGCAAAGTCGCATATTTTACGGGACTTCCACGACCCCCATAGAGGCCTCAACTTGAAATAAAGACCACTCCCCATCAATGTTTCCTCTAAGCTGT
>NW_015272133.1:0-378 GCF_001447785.1 Gekko japonicus
AATGTGAAATTTCACTTTAGGCAGGAACAAAAGACAATTTAGGTCCATTCAAAAAAGTTCCTGAGGAATATTATTAGTCCTATCAAACTCTATTTGATTTCCTTACAATTAATCAGGTTTTTTACCCAAGCAAGAACTTTCAGATTTATATTGGATTTCCCTTTAAGCGTAGCTCAGTAGCAACCCCCCCCCCAGCTTTAATTGTCAGCTCTTAAGCTTTAAGCAAAGCTCAGTAACAACACCGCCTAGGACTAAACATGTATGGAATAAAATGTTTCCCACAGGTGTGTCAATATGGATTACAAAAATAAAATAAAAAAGTATTACCCTTCTTCTCAAGAGAAACAAAGAAGAGTCTGTAAATAAAACACAAATGTT
>NW_015272134.1:0-378 GCF_001447785.1 Gekko japonicus
CTGTTAGGAGGTTGGTCACTAGAGTCCACCTGTGCATGGACTGTACCACTTGCCTCGGGATGATCAATTTTTTGGATTGGTGGTGACAATGGGGTTGAAAACTCTGATGAACCACAACTGAAGTGGGTCCATGTATAGCTTTGCATGAGGTACCACCGACATAGTGGAGGCCATTAGCCCTAGCGGCCCTTGGACTAGGATGATGGGCTAGAAACATGACTTCTGGCAAAGGAGTGTATTTAGCCTGGAGCAGAACCCTGAGTGCTGATCTTTTGCAGGCACTTCTGTGATTGCTCTGTTGCTGAGGAGGGTGTCGACTTTTTCAAGGAGTTCTGGAAAGGGAACAGGAAAGTTGGATGACACAAGGGAGTACATTCC
>NW_015272135.1:0-378 GCF_001447785.1 Gekko japonicus
AAATTTCCCCCTTGCAGAAAGAGACACAGCTCCCCCTCCCTCTTCCCTGCGGCACACCTGGAATCCTGCTTGTTATAGAAGGTGGGGAGGGAGGAAAAATCACCTCTGACAGGACCAGGAAAGTCATATGCAGGAGAAGGCGTGGCGGCCCCCTCACTTGCTGCGTCAGGGAATCTAAAGATACTTTCTTTCTCTGGTTGCGATCTGTCAGTCTAATTGTGTATACATTTTTTAAATGTATATTAAAAAAATGGCACAAAGAGACCTTTTAAGCCGCGGTAGACTGAAAATCTGGGTCAGCATACTAATGTGCGGCTGAGGGGTAGCCGCAGGTACACCTCCTGCGATGCTGTTTGTGCGGCAGGAGGCTCTTACGGA
>NW_015272136.1:0-380 GCF_001447785.1 Gekko japonicus
TTCCAGGGAACAGTCAGGGTTGATTTAGTAACAAGAGCTAAAACGTGGATGTCATAGCAATGGGGCTGGCAGGGCAGCTCAAGAACAGGCCTGGAGTTCTGCACCAGTATCCCACCTATCCCATCATGGAGTCTTCCCATTATGGAGTCTTCTCTGATCCTTAGGATGTCCCAGAGCTACTGCTTTTCTTTCTGTTTTCCCCACTCTTCCTTCTAGCATTTAAGTAAATGTCTGACATGACGTCAGCGCATGGTGTGTGTTGCCCCATCCATGTTTTACACCACTGCATGGCTGGGGCAGTCCAAAGGGGCCACAGCTCAGTGCTAGAGAGGGGCCGCGCGTAGGGGCAGCAGGTCAGTGGTAGAGCATCTGCTTGGCAT
>NW_015272137.1:0-378 GCF_001447785.1 Gekko japonicus
CTCCTTGGTGGGCAAGCTAAATCTCTCAAAGGAAGCTTCTGGCCACCATGTTAGGAGAAGCAGAGGTTCGGGCTCACCTTGCAAAGTCCAGGTCGGCCTCCCGGGACATGGTGATGTTGGTCAGGTTCTGCTGAAGGATGAAGATGTTCCTGCACATCTTCTTGATGCCCGACTCACTGATGCGCTTGAAGTACTGGGCCCCGTTGATGAGGATGCAGGAGATCAGGTGCCCCAGACCTGGGGGAGGGAAGGCAAAGGTCAGGAACACTGAGCGGGCCACCAGTCAGGGCGAGGTTCGTTTTTAAAGCAGGGGTCTCCCAACCTTTTTGAGCCTGAAGGTACCTTTGGCATTCTCAAATGTTATGGTGGGTGCAGCCA
>NW_015272138.1:0-378 GCF_001447785.1 Gekko japonicus
GGCCATAGTGCACGTCAGCGCATGCTCCCACTGCTGGCCTCTGTCCGATTGGCTCCGGCCTACTTAGATACTAGGATAAGGGAAAAGGAAATGCCATGGGCACATTCCAAAGGTTCATAGGTCCCTGAAATACAGTGAAAATTACTTCATAAATAACAGTTAAATTTGAGTCCAGCAGTATGTCAGAGATTTTTGAGGTATAATCTTGATGATCTCAAATCTAGCTGCTCTATTGCAGACCAGCATAGCTATCCTCCAGTGGTGTAGACTTCTCAATTCCCCAAGGGGTGGGGCATGCTGAGCCTGGTCCAGGCCCATACCTAGTAATCAATATTTAATAATTTCAATATGAAATCTCTCTATATAATAACTCTGTTT
>NW_015272139.1:0-378 GCF_001447785.1 Gekko japonicus
ACCTGGCAAGATTCGTCCATTCAAAATATTACTGCTGCAGAACTCTGGGACTACCAAATATGTTATCCCAAGTATCACTTATTAACGGGTAAATCCACACATGACACGGGATGTTGGTTTAGAATCCCAGACATGCAACTGAGCTGCCAAAGGCAGCCTGGTGTGGATATGTGTGATATTTATGGGCATCGCAGTGCTGAGTAGGAGAGATTTAATTCTTCTTCCCACACATTTCACAATTAGATGTGTTATCCTTTGGCTGCTTAAAGCCATGACATGGTAAAAAGACAGGTACATATAGATGCCTGTCTTTTTTCCTCTCCAAGAATGTAAGGCAGCTGGTGGAGGCACTGTGGGACGATGAGGAAGCATCAAACT
>NW_015272140.1:0-378 GCF_001447785.1 Gekko japonicus
TGATGATTATAATAATAATTATTATTATTACTTGAGTGATTCTGCTTTGCAGCTGTAGAAAACTACAGCGCGTTTGTCTGCCTGCTCACCCCCATGTGCCGCAGGAAATTCTGAGTGACAGGTATGACGAACTTCTGGTCTAGGAATAATTTGTTACACACCCCAAGTCCACAAATTGGACCTCAGTATGCAGTCCCTTTCAGTGCACCTTACAGCTCACTCGAAAATGAATCAGTAGTTGATTCTGTTGTATGCACAGGGAACGCAGTTCAGTGCATGAGCAGTAATATGTTTCCACATGCCTCATTGCCAACTGAATAGTAATCCTTTGGGCATAAACGCAAATACAGCACACCTCTATGCAGCCAGCTGTTGTGC
>NW_015272141.1:0-378 GCF_001447785.1 Gekko japonicus
GGTTCGCACTGCAGCTAGTCCTGAGCTCAATGCTGGCCTTCAATGCGGTCCTGGACTTGGACCAAAGCAAGGGCCCACTGGTGCCTCTTCAGCGGCAGTCCAACATTTGGATTGCAACCCATTTTTGGGGGGGGGAGATTTTTTTTTTAAGTGACTGCGATCTAACCAGCGTGGAAACTATTCATAAAAGGAGAAGCGGGCCCTTAAAAGCTGAGAAGGTAAAAACACGATGCTAAAAATATCTTTTAAAAATCCCTTGGTTTTTAGATATTGGTTCAACAGGCACCATCTCGGCAGAGCCAGTCCCTCCTATAGAGGCAGTTTCAGAGGGCGGCCATGCAGGCCTGCAGTAGAAGAAGAAGAAGACGAAGAAGAAGA
>NW_015272142.1:0-378 GCF_001447785.1 Gekko japonicus
TTTACCATAGAGTTTCTGGAAATTCCTAGTGCTACCCTCTGTCGCTTCCAGGTTTTCCCTGGATGTGGGGTACGGGTGTACATGATCCTGCTCTGTGTTCTTTTTCTCCTGCTGCCGCTTGTGGCAGGCAAGAGGACCTGAGGCTGGGGGATCCCCCACCCCGACCACAAAACTGGCAGGCCTATATTAAAAACAGCAGGCGGTAATAAAAAAAAAAATCAGCCTTCCCAAACTTCAAGAGGCTCTGCAGGATCGGACCTATGGCCTGAACTCATAAAAGCACAGATGAAGTGCTAAAATGTCACAAGAAGACCACAAGCAAACAATTTTTTAAAAAAACAGCAGTAATCAAACACAGGGGGACAGCGGGGGTGGGGG
>NW_015272143.1:0-378 GCF_001447785.1 Gekko japonicus
TCAACATGGTCGGTACGTTTCCCTCCCTGCCCCAAGCATAGCTCCCTGCAGTACCTCAAGAATTGCCTTAGCAAACCTCGGAAGTGCCCTTGACTGCGGCTTAGAATGCTACAGCAATAAACCAGATATGCTGCTGGAAAGGTAGACAAGAGCTGTTAAGGAGTGACAGCAGTGAGCCGAGACTATTTAGTGCCCTGGGGCTCTTTTCCCTTTCTCCAGATCAGTGGGAGAAAAATTGAAATTGCATCCAAAAAAAGCACATCTAACTAATTTAGCATATAACATATCCTGCAGGAGTCCGCTGATCTGGCACTGAAAAGCACAGCCTAAAACACAGTCCAGCCTACAGGGACTAACTGGAAGCAGAGGAAGCATTTT
>NW_015272144.1:0-378 GCF_001447785.1 Gekko japonicus
GACAAAATCTTCCATCGCACATTATAGCTGTCACTTTCCCCCTCGCTCTCATCTCTCAAGTGAGGCATAACAGCTGTGAGGTGTAATAATTTCAGGGAGAAATTATTTCAATCATTTAAAGAAAGAAATGCATGCCTTCAGAAGGACCCTGATTCTACTGTTTGTTTGGATTCGCAGAATGCTCCGGCAGGAAGCAGTATCTTCAAAGTTCAAGTCATAGACAGAGACACAGGATCTGGGGGAAGCATTACTTACTTTCTACAGGTAAATGTTGTCTGAATTGTTCAGAAATTGCATGAGAAAAAATGAAAAGAAAAGGGACAGCGCATAGGTTCATAGGAATAGAAGCCCTGTGGTCAGGGCTATTTTTGGGCAGGA
>NW_015272145.1:0-378 GCF_001447785.1 Gekko japonicus
TTTCCTTGCAAGTTCTGCAGTGGGCTTACAAGGGTATAATTCTTCTTAGGATGGCACCTTGAGTCCCACAAGATCTGGGGTTTGCCCTGTCCCTGCCGTGCCATCTGTGGCCCTTACACATGCAGTGCCAAGAAGCCTGTCTGGTCTGGATCTGACCAGTCTGAAGTCCCTTAGAATGGAAACCAGACTCCACAAGTGAATGCTGGGGGGGATGGGGGGTATAGGCTTTCTTCTTCTGTGAAGGACATAAAAACTAGTTTGATTAAGAACCTCTTGAAGTTCTCTTTTCCTCCAGAACCTATGTTTGTTATTGGGAGCATCTGAAAGGAAACGTACCAAACAAAGATGATGAAAATGAAGCCATTTGATCTTGATGAC
>NW_015272146.1:0-378 GCF_001447785.1 Gekko japonicus
TATTGTGGAAAATAGCCACAGAAGAGTTTATTGCAAGAAAATTGAAATATCTTTGCCTCCCTCTCCAAGGACATTTTCCAAATTGAGCAACCCATTAATGGGGAGGCAAAATAATAAAGGATGACTGATTTGAAAGCTGTGATGTCTCCATGGGCTTCTTTAGGACTTAAGAATAGAAAGAGATTGATCGTCATTTCCACCAGTAATTAGGAAAAGCAGAGATAACTTTTTTAAAGGCTGACGAAGGAGATCTTAACTAGGAAGGGAATTGAGATAAAATGCCAGGCATACGTACTCTATTTTTCATTTATAAGATTCATGGTCCCAATTAATACTAATTAGATGTGAATTCAGTTATTCACTGTGACTTGCTTTTTT
>NW_015272147.1:0-378 GCF_001447785.1 Gekko japonicus
TGGATGTTGGTGGGTTGGATCCCATCTGTAGAGAGAGACTCCCCTGCTTCAAGTCTCCCTCCCTCTGTGGCCTAAAATACACCTCAAAATGAACAGCTTGGGGTGGGAGCTGGCAGTCGGGAGCAGAGGGGAAGAGGCAAAAATGTCCCCACTACAGTCTGGAGAAGTCTTCCATGGAAGCCAAACCATTGTGGGTAGCCCGCTCCCAAGGGAGGAGCAATGCAATGAAGGAAGACCTTATGTAATAACTCTGGAGTGGTTTTGGCTTGGGAAAATGGCACAGGGGGAAGGCAGGAGCCCCTCCTCACCACAAACTGTGGTGCCAAGCTGAATTGGACCCTCCACAGGTTTTAAAAATGGCATTCTCCACAGCTGCTG
>NW_015272148.1:0-378 GCF_001447785.1 Gekko japonicus
CCCCCTCAGGAAACTGCTATTCTGGGGAAACCATGACACTTAAACTGGCCTAAGGGTGACAAAGGTAAGCCATCGGAATACAGAATCATTTTTCAGGCAACTCCGTATTATGTACCTTTCTTTCTCCTCAGGTGTGCTCTTGGGAAGTTTCATAGCCTCCTGTGGAGAGGGGAGAAATACACATTTATCAGATTGCATTTTACCTGATCATTAGAGCTGCTACTGATCTCCAGGCTATGGAGACCAGTTTCCTTGGATGAAGTGCAGCTTTGGAGAATGGACTGTGTGGAATAAAGCCACCAGGTTGCCTGCTGCAGCAACCTCCTACCCTCACATTCTGGCGCCTGCCCTCAGTCCCACAGCAGCAAAAATGGGGGG
>NW_015272149.1:0-378 GCF_001447785.1 Gekko japonicus
TCCATTTATTCCTTGCTCTTCCCTTGCTCTGCTCAGTTTCATGACATCTCCACTCCACTCCACTTCTTTTATCTTGCTCTTCCTCCGATTGTGTCACTTCTCTAGCCCATCCTTCTGATTCGCTCCCACTCTCGCTTTTGCTCTCACTCTCCTCTCTTTCTGTTCCGGCATTCTTCCATGTACCAATGACACAGCGGTAAGAAAAGAAAAAAGAAACCAAGCTTGTAATATCTCTTAACCAAGTTTTCTTAACCAGGTTTTCTTATCAAAATTGTTTCACTAGATTACTGCCTTGCTGTCTTTAAATAAATACCCTTTCTGTTTTTTCTAGCAGTTAATATTTTATTTCACTTAGTGTCCGCTTTAAAGGGGCATTTC
>NW_015272150.1:0-378 GCF_001447785.1 Gekko japonicus
GCAAAAAAATAAGTACACGAATGTTCCTTTTATCTATCCTGGCTTGCTTCTGTTGATCCATCCTATGTGGATTTTTCTTTCTTTCAGAACTGCCACTCCAAAACTAGAGGTTCTCGATATGTACTGTGATATCAATGCCTTATTTTGTTTGTATTTAATTGCTCTAATTAGTAATTGCTGCTTGTTGCCCAAAATTTGCAGCTTATGTCTGGCTTTTCATTGATCAGTCGTAGAGAAAAAAATATATACAATGAAGAGGTTGAGAGTGACTTCTCTCATCATAGTGTTGCAGGAGTTAAGAAGCTGCATCTGCCAAAATTCTCTCTTCATGCATCTATTTAAGGCATTATGTTGGGTTTTTAAAAATTGGTTTTTAGC
>NW_015272151.1:0-378 GCF_001447785.1 Gekko japonicus
AATACGCTCGCCGCCCATACAGGGTTGGGCTGGAACATTCACGCGGCCTTCAGAAGGGGCCATTGCTCAGCCCACCCGTAAAAAAGTACCAAGTTCAGTTCTCTTAATATATCCAGTTAGTTAAAGATCCCCAGCTTTTGAGAAAGAAAAGCCATCCCACGAGGTTCCTGAAAGTCACTTCCGATTTGAATAGAAAGTACTGAGCTAGATGGATCAGGGGTCTAATGATAAATAACTGTCTTCATATATTAATTTAGACTTACAGTCCACCATAACTTTAGCACAGGGGTGGAAAGAAAAAGAATTTTAAATATCTGATGCCCAGATACTAAAGTGAAATATTTAGGAACCAGCATCAGTTTTCGGAACCAGTTTCGT
>NW_015272152.1:0-378 GCF_001447785.1 Gekko japonicus
TTACTGGGCTGGAGTGGCTGGCCCAGAAAGCCCTCAAAGGTGAGAGCTGAGGGGCTGGGTCTTCCCCGTCTGTGCCAGGACCATCTCTCCTGCTATAGACCCCCTCGCAGCCACTGGGATCAGACCCTGCAAGCTGTGGGCACCTGGATTGTCCTGTGCATTGTAAAACATGCATGCCTGCAGCCCCCTGGTTATGGGGAGCTGGGAAACCCACAGGAGTTTCTCCAGCAACTGCCTGGTCATCCTGGCTTAGCTCTTTTTCATTCCACTGGGCCGTGCACGACAGCCGTGTCACAACCTCTGGGCCAGATCCACTTTTAACACACATGAGTGCTGTCGAGTTGGCACCGTCTTATGGTGACCCCAGCAAGGGGCTTT
>NW_015272153.1:0-378 GCF_001447785.1 Gekko japonicus
GTGCTCACAGACTCAAAGAAGTTGGGAACCCTGCACTGCATGATACCAGGGTTAGGCATGCCTAGCTCTGCATATATATTTAGGTTGTCTATTTGTATCCTACCATAACACAGTGTTTTAAAAATCTAGTCAAACAATTTAAAATAAAAAATCTAAACCTTTTTTAAAAAAAACATCAAAACTAGCAGCAGACAAAATAGTCCAAATTCCTTGCAGGCAGGTCATGCAACTGTGGTTCTCCATTTCAAGCCCCTTCCTGTCCTCACAGGCTAACTTGGAAGGATTTATTTAATTTATACTCCATTTTTCACACCAATGGGATACCAAAGCACCTTACATCACTTCCCACTCCTCCATTTTATCTTCCTAACAATCCTG
>NW_015272154.1:0-378 GCF_001447785.1 Gekko japonicus
ATGTGGGAATACCTAATTGTGTTTAAGTGCAGGCTGATGTAACAGGATAGGAAAGAACTGATGGAATGTACTGGATGGTATCTTGGATTTCTATGCTTTCTAAGTTTATGAAATGTGGAAATATATATGGACAAAAATTTGTAGACTGATGTAATAGGATGTAATAGAACGGAAATAATTGATGAAATGTAACTGAGGGCAAGAGGGACTTTTGTGTTTTTTGCGAGAAAAGTGGTGCTTATTTTTTGTTGTTAAAAATATCTAAAATATATAGGTGGAGTGATGATAATGAATGAAATTTGGAGATGTGAAATTTTCCCTTTTACGTTCTCTTTTGAGATATTTAGCCAAGTGGAAATAAGGTTAATGATGAATTTT
>NW_015272155.1:0-378 GCF_001447785.1 Gekko japonicus
CCTAATCTCCCCCATAACTGCTTTAAAAGGGACATGCTTAATCAAAACTGGAGCAGATTCTGCTGTGTAATTACTATCCCATGGAAAGTGAAACCTATCAAACATGGCTACCATGCAGCCACAAAGCCTCCTGACTTGGTGCTTCAGCTGGGCAGCGACGACTGGAAGCAAGATGAGCTGATGTCAAGGCTTGATCAGCTGGTAAGGTGCCGCTGTTGAATAAGTTGTTCCTGCTTGGCAAAATACGTGTGACTGGAAGTTCTCAGCATCCCTACTTTAAAGCTTGAAAAATGTGCTCCTCTAAAGTATATACAAAGCTGGCAGCTGGCATTTTCCCACTTAAAGTGGTGGGGAGGGCCATGGTCCAGTGGCAGACTA
>NW_015272156.1:0-378 GCF_001447785.1 Gekko japonicus
AGTTACCTCTTTGTGGCTTTTGCGTAAGTGAGCCAGTTCCTCTCTGAGGGACTCCAGCTCCCCTTCCAGCTTCATACGTAGGAAGTTAGTGTCATCTATCATTTTGCGCAGCCCATGGGTATCCTTTTGCACACTGTCACACACAGCTTGCTCAGCTTCCAGCCTGGAAAAAGTGAAAAGGGCAGGAGTTTAAAGATCACAATTCGGGGCTTAAAATGTGTGGCTGGCAAGGAGAGCTCAAGACCGATCCTCATGTTTCTTTCTATACTCAGGTGTACATGCATGATCATAAAATATATACACAGTACATGAAATACAATGAGTACATGCATGCAGAGCTAACTGTTTCTCTAAGATGCAGAAGTTGCCTGGCCTTCT
>NW_015272157.1:0-378 GCF_001447785.1 Gekko japonicus
AGGAATTTCTCAACTCAGAGTTGGCAACTTCAGTTCCTGGCTGTGTGTTCTTTTCCCAAGTTCCACTGAGTTTAAGTAACTTTATTTCATGCCACTTAGACCAATTATTCTCAAATTGTGTGCTGTGGTACCCTAATATACTGCAAGGGGGAATGAAGAGTGCCTTGGAAGACTAAGCAATCATGGTGGATTGATGCATCAATCATGATATGCCCCTCAGAGCATGGAGGCTCCATGCAGTATTGATCTTTTCTGCCAATACATGAACAGTGATGTCATTATCAGGGAAGCAAGGCCGGTAGATAAGCCACTATGGCTGTTGTATTCATTTTTTATTCCACTTGTTATCATTTGTTTTCGTCTGCCTTAGTGTTGTTA
>NW_015272158.1:0-378 GCF_001447785.1 Gekko japonicus
GAACCAAACCACATTTTTCCAGTTTGTGCTCATTCCTACAAGGCAGTTTTCAAGAGATACAATATTTGTGAAATTACACCCCTCAGTTAAGTTCAACACTAGCCACAACATTTTAACAGTGAGAAGCATGGGAGATGTATCTCAGCTAGGGACATTTCCAGTCCATTACTACAGAAAAGATGGGTCCAAAGTTGTAGCGTTCTTTTTTTTGTCCAAGTTCCAAGATACAACCACTATAGCAACAGTGGTGTTACACCCAGTGCCAGTGCTACTGCATAACCAGAAATGTTGTGTACAGCTATTAATTTCTGAGAGTCTGTGCCTGTATACTACTTTGCCAGCAGAGTAGCCATTTGACTGGCCAGAAATATGTGTGCT
>NW_015272159.1:0-378 GCF_001447785.1 Gekko japonicus
CCCAGGATCCCAAAAGTAGTGCTTCAGGCACTTTTGAGTTATTGTGATAAACTTTTCTTGTTCTCAAGACTGGGTTCTTAGTGGCAGTGACCTCTTCCAGACAAGCATTTGAAATCATACCTCTGTTAACAGACAAGGGAGATACGGCAAAATGTTTCTGAGGTGAGAATCCAGACTTCATTCCTGAAATCAGTTCTGTTTTTCACAGGAGGCAAGAGCTTGTTTTTCCCCTCTGCCCTCAGCAATGGAAAAGGGAATTCCATTCCCTAAATTGATGCAGAGCCTTCAAATTCTACATGAACTAAGATGATAAGACAGTTCACTAGCCTATTTATTTCCTTTCGCTCTGTATCACCTCCCTTCTGAGATGGCCACAGC
>NW_015272160.1:0-378 GCF_001447785.1 Gekko japonicus
CAGGCACCAGGTCGGGGGCAGGCATGACATGGAGTGGTCCAAGCCACTGGGCATGCATGTGATGGGTGTCCACTAGACCAGCCATGTCGATGTTGTGGCCATCTGTGAGGAGTTCCCCACCATCTTTGGTGGATACCTGGGGAATTATACTGGCCCGCCCATCTCTTTCAGCCTCAATCCGACTGTGGCGCTAATCCACCTGAAGGCCTGTTAGGTTCCCTTCACCTTCAAGCCGAATATCGATGAGGAGCTCGACTGGTTCATTGCCCAGGGAGTCTTGGAGCCAGTTCCACATGCACAGTGGGAAATGCCCATAGTTACCCCGCTCAAGCCAAATGGAGCGGTCAGGATCTGTGCAGACTACAAGTGCACAGTCAA
>NW_015272161.1:0-378 GCF_001447785.1 Gekko japonicus
CCTTCTTTTTCTTGTTGGCAAATTTGGGGGAATCCTAGTCGTCCTTTCAGGTACAGGGAACAGTTTGCCGCCTGGTAAGCAAATATACATCCAGGTAAAAGTATGGCGAGAAAGACAGCTTAAGGAAGACTCTAGATTTGCAGGGGTCTGCAACCCCAAAGTCTGAGAATAAACTAAAATGACCACACCCATAGCTCATTATGACAAGAGCTGTGATAAAATGACACCTAACCTCTCATGGAACCTGTGTAAAAAATGACAATTCCTGTGATAGTGATGGGTAGTTGACACAATTAAAATGGTTTCTCCTCACCCTAGTGTCAGTACTGTAACATCAGCACTGGACTCCTAGAAAACAAGGTTGCACTTACCTGTAAC
>NW_015272162.1:0-378 GCF_001447785.1 Gekko japonicus
AACCCCATGGGGTCACCATAAATCAGCTGAACCTTGACAGCACTTTCCAATACAGAGATATGAAATGCTTCAGATGTGATTGTGTCTCCAGGTGTTTTCAGGGTGGCACCTTTTAGCTATTCCCCTGCTTAAGGTAGCCCACTTGGCATCAACCAGCATCGATGGGGTTTTCTTCTTCTTCTTTCTCTTCCTATAGACACTCCCACCCTATAAAATGAGTTCCCGGAAGAAGTGAGGGAGGCAGCTTCTCTAGACGTTTTGTGGGGGGCTAGCCGCAAAGACATTATATTCATGGCCTTTTGACAGGGTGTGGGCTGCAGGCCTTTGAGGGGGGAGGGGTTATTTGGGGTTCTAGTGCATTCTGCATGTTTTAAACTG
>NW_015272163.1:0-378 GCF_001447785.1 Gekko japonicus
TGTCATGAATGCTGGGTACAGTTATGGAGGCAGGTATTGCTATATTTGCACTTGTACCTGTCTCTGTTCTTGTATTATCAGCTTTGCTGCTTGAAACACACAGGATGGTGTCTCCATTGTGCCCACATTAGCCCTGGCATAGCAGCTGCCACTACAGTAGGATCACAGGATTGCCTTATTACAAA
This sequence comes from Gekko japonicus, assembly GCF_001447785.1. Lineage (NCBI taxonomy): Eukaryota > Metazoa > Chordata > Lepidosauria > Squamata > Gekkonidae > Gekko > Gekko japonicus. Next base: position 186 of record NW_015272163.1, read on the forward strand.
AGTGCTTTCACTTATTTTTGCAGAATGACTGAATAATATATTTGGAAAAGAACACAAATCTATCAAGCCCCAAACTCCGACAGCAACAAGAATCCTGTCTGAAGTATCTTTGTAAAAAAGGAGTAAAACCCATTCAGACCCGCCCACCTCTATCTCAGGCGATATCTTTCTAGTTTGGTGTAGTGGTTAAGTG
>NW_015272164.1:0-378 GCF_001447785.1 Gekko japonicus
AGTAAGATCCGTTGAATATACTGGGGTTTTCTTCCAAATGAACATGGATAGGATCAAGCTGTAAGTACCCTTGAAATCTGTACAGCTTAAGTTATTTGTGGTTGGTGTGTTGCTACTGGTGTCAAGAAGACTTCTTCAATGACTTCTTTGAGGGAGTTTAAGGGAGCCTCGAGATTCCAGAGGATGGTGATGAGACCAGTGGCAGTGGGGTGCTTTGCTTAACCGAGCGTAGAGTCCTGCTGCAGGCTCGATGGCGTGAGTATCTCCTGTATTGCCAGGGTGGGGCTGACACACCCTCCAGAGTCCCTCTCGGTGTAGGCCGGCATGGCATTAGGGGTTAAGAACAGCAGACTCTAATCCAGAGACCCAGGTCTGATT
>NW_015272165.1:0-378 GCF_001447785.1 Gekko japonicus
ACAAGCAACCTCACCCTCTTACTCCCAACACAGGCACAGCACACGGAGGCGATTCACTCAGAAAAGCAAAACAAAATACAAAGGCATTTCCATCGCAGCATGGACGCACACAGTATGTGGCACAGCCCTGGGCACAAAGACCCCGCCAAGTGTCATAATCAATCTGTTCTCTCTCCCCCCCCACCACTGCCTGTAGATGCTGCTGCCCACATGCAATATTTATCCCCCTCTCCTATGCATGCTTACAGAAAGATTACATCATCAGCCAGCCAGATAAGGATCCTTTCTCACGGCCAGTGAGCCCAAAAGGAAGAGAGAGGACCAAGCCTCTGAGATCTCCCTGAAGGAACTGGACCGGAGCAAGCAGACCCCCAAACC
>NW_015272166.1:0-378 GCF_001447785.1 Gekko japonicus
TCCCTCCCCACCAGCCCTGTACCGGAGACCCAATGGGAACACAGTTTAAAGTCGTGTGAGGCTGAAAGGAAGCCGGCCATCTGCCAGGCCATGAGCTCATTGCCGCTTTAATAGCTCCACACCTGTTCTTGCAATTGCCGGCTGAGGCATCTTTTCAGCTCTGGAGAGAAATGCAGGAAAGGGGTCTAACCTGAAGAGGCGACTTCCCTTTCAGCTGAGCTCACCAGACAATTTTCCTCTCCGCCCTCTACTCCATCGCACAGCAAGATCCACCAGAGCACACTCCTCATTCATAAAGGCAGGTTTCCATTAAAAATTCAGCAGCAGACCACAACGCCTTTATAACATTTTTATCCCAACTTTCCTCCAAGAAGCTCA
>NW_015272167.1:0-378 GCF_001447785.1 Gekko japonicus
GTTCTGTCTGACCTTGTAGGCTGAGGAGCTTCGAGATAATGTGTTAGCTTGCAGGTGTTAGGGGTGGTCACATGGGCAGTGCATACCACATCAATCTGTGACACCATCCAGTTCAGTTTGACAGGAGCTCTTCTTCTGAAGTCAGAAGATCTCTTTTAAAGAGACATGCCCGCAGAACAATTCCTGATCCTAGTATGAATAGGCTGAACATGGAACTCTGGGTTATTGGATATCCCCAGAGGAGGCACATTCTAATCAAGTGCTGTGGCTGAACAACAAGAGGAAGACAGGCTGGTGGGGTGGGGAGTGATTAAGCTCACCTGTCCAGTTTCTTCCTCTCCACCTTTCCAATATTCTAGAATTGTGGAGATAAAATTT